>NW_026699090.1:0-33055 GCF_030435755.1 Ochotona princeps | reverse complement strand
ACAAGAACCACTCGGCTGATCCTTCTTCAATATGCCCTTCACCAACATGCAGTGTTTCCTTGATTGAATTAGCTCTCACACCAATATTTGCGTCTAGAGCCTTTGCATTGAGGGCTATCTGAAAATGGCTGTGGCGCTGAAGTTGCCTGTGAATGTAGAGTTGGTAGCATGTGAAACCCGCATGTGGAGCATTCGTTTGTGTGGGATGCTCTACCAGGTTCATTCCTAGATAATGCACTCAAAGGGCACTAAGCCTAGAGTGTGAAAACTGAGTTTCCTTGAGAGCTGCTTGGAAGCCTGATGGTGTGTGAAGTTAGTGAGCCAAATGGAGTTGTTCTCCCACAAGAACCACTCGGCTGATCCTTCTTCAATATGCCCTTCACCAACATGCAGTGTTTCCTTGATTGAATTAGCTCTCACACCAATATTTGCGTCTAGAGCCTTTGCATTGAGGGCTATCTGAAAACGGCTGTGGCGCTGAAGTTGCCTGTGAATGTGGAGTTGGTGGCATGTGAAACCCGCATGTGGAGCATTCGTTTGTGTGGGATGTTCTACCAGGTTCATTCCTAGATAATGCACTCAAAGGGCACTAAGCATAGCGTGTGAAAACTGAGTTTCCTTGAGAGCTGCTTGGAAGCCTGATGGTGTGTGAAGTTAGTGAGCCAAATGGAGTTGTTCTCCCACAAGAACCACTCGGCTGATCCTTCTTCAATATGCCCTTCATCAACATGCAGTGTTTCCTTGATTGAATTAGCTCTCACACCAATATTTGCGTCTAGAGCCTTTGCATTGAGGGCTATCTGAAAACGGCTGTGGCGCTGAAGTTGCCTGTGAATGTGGTTTTGGTGGCATGTGAAACCCGCATGTGGAGCATTCGTTTGTGTGGGATGCTCACCAAGCTTCATTTCAGTCCTAGGCACACAAAGAGCACTAAGCATAGAGTGTGAAAACTGAGTTTCCTTGAGAGCTGCTTGGAAGCCTGATGGTGTGTGAAGTTAGTGAGCCAAATGGAGTTGTTCTCCCACAAGAACCACTCGGCTGATCCTTCTTCAATATGCCCTTCACCAACATGCAGTGTTTCCTTGATTGAATTAGCTCTCACACCAATATTTGCGTCTAGAGCCTTTGCATTGAGGGCTATCTGAAAACGGCTGTGGCGCTGAAGTTGCCTGTGAATGTGGAGTTGGTAGCATGTGAAACCCGCATGTGGAGCATTCGTTTGTGTGGGATGCTCACCAAGCTTCATTTCAGTCCTAGGCACACAAAGGGCCCTAAGCATATAGTGTGAAAACTGAGTTTCCTTGAGAGCTGCTTGGAAGCCTGATGGTGTGTGAAGTTAGTGAGCCAAATGGAGTTGTTCTCCCACAAGAACCACTCGGCTGATCCTTCTTCAATATGCCCTTCACCAATATGAAGTGTTTCTTTGATTGAATTAGCTCTCACACCAATATTTGCGTCTAGAGCCTTTGCATTGAGAGCTATCTGAAAACGGCTGTGGCGCTGAAGTTGCCTGTGAATGTGGAGTTGGTGGCATGTGAAACCCGCATGTGGAGCATTCGTTTGTGTGGGATGTTCTACCAGGTTCATTCCTAGATAATGCACTCAAAGGGCACTAAGCATAGAGTGTGAAAACTGAGTTTCCTTGAGAGCTGCTTGGAAGCCTGATGGTGTGTGAAGTTAGTGAGCCAAATGGAGTTGTTCTCCCACAAGAACCACTCGGCTGATCCTTCTTCAATATGCCCTTCACCAACATGCAGTGTTTCCTTGATTGAATTAGCTCTCACACCAATATTTGCGTCTAGAGCCTTTGCATTGAGGGCTATCTGAAAACGGCTGTGGCGCTGAAGTTGCCTGTGAATGTGGAGTTGGTGGAATGTTTAACCCGCATGTGGAGCATTCGTTTGTGTGGGATGTTCTACCAGGTTCATTCCTAGATAATGCACTCAAAGGGCACTAAGCATAGCGTGTGAAAACTGAGTTTCCTTGAGAGCTGCTTGGAAGCCTGATGGTGTGTGAAGTTAGTGAGCCAAATGGAGTTGTTCTCCCACAAGAACCACTCGGCTGATCCTTCTTCAATATGCCCTTCATCAACATGCAGTGTTTCCTTGATTGAATTAGCTCTCACACCAATATTTGCGTCTAGAGCCTTTGCATTGAGGGCTATCTGAAAACGGCTGTGGCGCTGAAGTTGCCTGTGAATGTGGAGTTGGTGGCATGTGAAACCCGCATGTGGAGCATTCGTTTGTGTGGGATGCTCACCAAGCTTCATTTCAGTCCTAGGCACACAAAGAGCACTAAGCATAGAGTGTGAAAACTGAGTTTCTTTGAGAGCTGCTTGGAAGCCTGATGGTGTGTGAAGTTAGTGAGCCAAATGGAGTTGTTCTCCCACAAGAACCACTCGGCTGATCCTTCTTCAATATGCCCTTCACCAACATGCAGTGTTTCCTTGATTGAATTAGCTCTCACACCAATATTTGCGTCTAGAGCCTTTGCATTGAGGGCTATCTGAAAACGGCTGTGGCGCTGAAGTTGCCTGTGAATGTAGAGTTGGTGGCATGTGAAACCCGCATGTGGAGCATTCGTTTGTGTGGGATGCTCACCAAGCTTCATTTCAGTCCTAGGCACACGAAGGGCCCTAAGCATATAGTGTGAAAACTGAGTTTCCTTGAGAGCTGCTTGGAAGCCTGATGGTGTGTGAAGTTAGTGAGCCAAATGGAGTTGTTCTCCCACAAGAACCACTCGGCTGATCCTTCTTCAATATGCCCTTCACCAATATGAAGTGTTTCTTTGATTGAATTAGCTCTCACACCAATATTTGCGTCTAGAGCCTTTGCATTGAGGGCTATCTGAAAACGGCTGTGGCGCTGAAGTTGCCTGTGAATGTGGAGTTGGTGGCATGTGAAACCCGCATGTGGAGCATTCGTTTGTGTGGGATGCTCTGCCAGGTTCATTTCAGTGCTAGCCATGCAAAGGGCACTAAGCATAGAGTGTGAAAACTGAGTTTCCTTGAGAGCTGCTTGGAAGCCTGATGGTGTGTGAAGTTAGTGAGCCAAATGGAGTTGTTCTCCCACAAGAACCACTCGGCTGATCCTTCTTCAATATGCCCTTCACCAATATGAAGTGTTTCTTTGATTGAATTAGCTCTCACACCAATATTTGCGTCTAGAGCCTTTGCATTGAGGGCTATCTGAAAACGGCTGTGGCGCAGAAGTTGCCTGTGAATGTGGAGTTGGTGGCATGTGAAACCCGCATGTGGAGCATTCGTTTGTGTGGGATGCTCTGCCAGGTTCATTTCAGTGCTAGCCATGCAAAGGGCACTAAGCATAGAGTGTGAAAACTGAGTTTCCTTGAGAGCTGCTTGGAAGCCTGATGGTGTGTGAAGTTAGTGAGCCAAATGGAGTTGTTCTCCCACAAGAACCACTCGGCTGATCCTTCTTCAATATGCCCTTCACCAACATGCAGTGTTTCCTTGATTGAATTAGCTCTCACACCAATATTTGCGTCTAGAGCCTTTGCATTGAGGGCTATCTGAAAACGGCTGTGGCGCTGAAGTTGCCTGTGAATGTGGAGTTGGTGGCATGTGAAACCCGCATGTGGAGCATTCGTTTGTGTGGGATGTTCTACCAGGTTCATTCCTAGATAATGCACTCAAAGGGCACTAAGCATAGCGTGTGAAAACTGAGTTTCCTTGAGAGCTGCTTGGAAGCCTGATGGTGTGTGAAGTTAGTGAGCCAAATGGAGTTGTTCTCCCACAAGAACCACTCGGCTGATCCTTCTTCAATATGCCCTTCATCAACATGCAGTGTTTCCTTGATTGAATTAGCTCTCACACCAATATTTGCGTCTAGAGCCTTTGCATTGAGGGCTATCTGAAAACGGCTGTGGCGCTGAAGTTGCCTGTGAATGTGGTTTTGGTGGCATGTGAAACCCGCATGTGGAGCATTCGTTTGTGTGGGATGCTCACCAAGCTTCATTTCAGTCCTAGGCACACAAAGAGCACTAAGCATAGAGTGTGAAAACTGAGTTTCCTTGAGAGCTGCTTGGAAGCCTGATGGTGTGTGAAGTTAGTGAGCCAAATGGAGTTGTTCTCCCACAAGAACCACTCGGCTGATCCTTCTTCAATATGCCCTTCACCAACATGCAGTGTTTCCTTGATTGAATTAGCTCTCACACCAATATTTGCGTCTAGAGCCTTTGCATTGAGGGCTATCTGAAAACGGCTGTGGCGCTGAAGTTGCCTGTGAATGTAGAGTTGGTAGCATGTGAAACCCGCATGTGGAGCATTCGTTTGTGTGGGATGCTCACCAAGCTTCATTTCAGTCCTAGGCACACAAAGGGCCCTAAGCATATAGTGTGAAAACTGAGTTTCCTTGAGAGCTGCTTGGAAGCCTGATGGTGTGTGAAGTTAGTGAGCCAAATGGAGTTGTTCTCCCACAAGAACCACTCGGCTGATCCTTCTTCAATATGCCCTTCACCAATATGAAGTGTTTCTTTGATTGAATTAGCTCTCACACCAATATTTGCGTCTAGAGCCTTTGCATTGAGGGCTATCTGAAAACGGCTGTGGCGCTGAAGTTGCCTGTGAATGTGGAGTTGGTGGCATGTGAAACCCGCATGTGGAGCATTCGTTTGTGTGGGATGCTCTACCAGGTTCATTTCAGTCCTAGCCATGCAAAGGGCACTAAGCATAGAGTGTGAAAACTGAGTTTCCTTGAGAGCTGCTTGGAAGCCTGATGGTGTGTGAAGTTAGTGAGCCAAATGGAGTTGTTCTCCCACAAGAACCAC
Organism: Ochotona princeps; assembly: GCF_030435755.1. NCBI lineage: Eukaryota > Metazoa > Chordata > Mammalia > Lagomorpha > Ochotonidae > Ochotona > Ochotona princeps. The sequence goes on along the minus strand of NW_026699090.1, from coordinate 28,270 downwards.
TCGGCTGATCCTTCTTCAATATGCCCTTCACCAACATGCAGTGTTTCCTTGATTGAATTAGCTCTCACACCAATATTTGCGTCTAGAGCCTTTGCATTGAGGGCTATCTGAAAACGGCTGTGGCGCTGAAGTTGCCTGTGAATGTGGAGTTGGTGGCATGTGAAACCCGCATGTGGAGCATTCGTTTGTGTGGGATGCTCTACCAGGTTCATTCCTAGATAATGCACTCAAAGGGCCCTAAGCATAGAGTGTGAAAACTGAGTTTCCTTGAGAGCTGCTTGGAAGCCTGATGGTGTGTGAAGTTAGTGAGCCAAATGGAGTTGTTCTCCCACAAGAACCACTCGGCTGATCCTTCTTCAATATGCCCTTCACCAACATGCAGTGTTTCCTTGATTGAATTAGCTCTCACACCAATATTTGCGTCTAGAGCCTTTGCATTGAGGGCTATCTGAAAACGGCTGTGGCGCTGAAGTTGCCTGTGAATGTGGAGTTGGTGGCATGTGAAACCCGCATGTGGAGCATTCGTTTGTGTGGGATGCTCACCAAGCTTCATTTCAGTCCTAGGCACACAAAGAGCACTAAGCATAGAGTGTGAAAACTGAGTTTCCTTGAGAGCTGCTTGGAAGCCTGATGGTGTGTGATGTTAGTGAGCCAAATGGAGTTGTTCTCCCACAAGAACCACTCGGCTGATCCTTCTTCAATATGCCCTTCACCAACATGCAGTGTTTCCTTGATTGAATTAGCTCTCACACCAATATTTGCGTCTAGAGCCTTTGCATTGAGGGCTATCTGAAAACGGCTGTGGCGCTGAAGTTGCCTGTGAATGTGGAGTTGGTGGCATGTGAAACCCGCATGTGGAGCATTCGTTTGTGTGGGATGTTCTACCATGTTCATTCCTAGATAATGCACTCAGAGGGCACTAAGCCTAGAGTGTGAAAACTGAGTTTCCTTGAGAGCTGCTTGGAAGCCTGATGGTGTGTGAAGTTAGTGAGCCAAATGGAGTTGTTCTCCCACAAGAACCACTCGGCTGATCCTTCTTCAATATGCCCTTCACCAACATGCAGTGTTTCCTTGATTGAATTAGCTCTCACACCAATATTTGCGTCTAGAGCCTTTGCATTGAGGGCTATCTGAAAACGGCTGTGGCGCTGAAGTTGCCTGTGAATGTGGAGTTGGTGGCATGTGAAACCCGCATGTGGAGCATTCGTTTGTGTGGGATGTTCTACCAGGTTCATTCCTAGATAATGCACTCAAAGGGCACTAAGCATAGCGTGTGAAAACTGAGTTTCCTTGAGAGCTGCTTGGAAGCCTGATGGTGTGTGAAGTTAGTGAGCCAAATGGAGTTGTTCTCCCACAAGAACCACTCGGCTGATCCTTCTTCAATATGCCCTTCATCAACATGCAGTGTTTCCTTGATTGAATTAGCTCTCACACCAATATTTGCGTCTAGAGCCTTTGCATTGAGGGCTATCTGAAAACGGCTGTGGCGCTGAAGTTGCCTGTGAATGTAGAGTTGGTAGCATGTGAAACCCGCATGTGGAGCATTCGTTTGTGTGGGATGCTCACCAAGCTTCATTTCAGTCCTAGGCACACAAAGGGCCCTAAGCATATAGTGTGAAAACTGAGTTTCCTTGAGAGCTGCTTGGAAGCCTGATGGTGTGTGAAGTTAGTGAGCCAAATGGAGTTGTTCTCCCACAAGAACCACTCGGCTGATCCTTCTTCAATATGCCCTTCACCAATATGAAGTGTTTCTTTGATTGAATTAGCTCTCACACCAATATTTGCGTCTAGAGCCTTTGCATTGAGAGCTATCTGAAAACGGCTGTGGCGCTGAAGTTGCCTGTGAATGTGGAGTTGGTGGCATGTGAAACCCGCATGTGGAGCATTCGTTTGTGTGGGATGTTCTACCAGGTTCATTCCTAGATAATGCACTCAAAGGGCACTAAGCATAGAGTGTGAAAACTGAGTTTCCTTGAGAGCTGCTTGGAAGCCTGATGGTGTGTGAAGTTAGTGAGCCAAATGGAGTTGTTCTCCCACAAGAACCACTCGGCTGATCCTTCTTCAATATGCCCTTCACCAACATGCAGTGTTTCCTTGATTGAATTAGCTCTCACACCAATATTTGCGTCTAGAGCCTTTGCATTGAGGGCTATCTGAAAACGGCTGTGGCGCTGAAGTTGCCTGTGAATGTGGAGTTGGTGGAATGTTTAACCCGCATGTGGAGCATTCGTTTGTGTGGGATGTTCTACCAGGTTCATTCCTAGATAATGCACTCAAAGGGCACTAAGCATAGCGTGTGAAAACTGAGTTTCCTTGAGAGCTGCTTGGAAGCCTGATGGTGTGTGAAGTTAGTGAGCCAAATGGAGTTGTTCTCCCACAAGAACCACTCGGCTGATCCTTCTTCAATATGCCCTTCACCAACATGCAGTGTTTCCTTGATTGAATTAGCTCTCACACCAATATTTGCGTCTAGAGCCTTTGCATTGAGGGCTATCTGAAAACGGCTGTGGCGCTGAAGTTGCCTGTGAATGTGGAGTTGGTGGCATGTGAAACCCGCATGTGGAGCATTCGTTTGTGTGGGATGCTCACCAAGCTTCATTTCAGTCCTAGGCACACAAAGAGCACTAAGCATAGAGTGTGAAAACTGAGTTTCCTTGAGAGCTGCTTGGAAGCCTGATGGTGTGTGAAGTTAGTGAGCCAAATGGAGTTGTTCTCCCACAAGAACCACTCGGCTGATCCTTCTTCAATATGCCCTTCACCAACATGCAGTGTTTCCTTGATTGAATTAGCTCTCACACCAATATTTGCGTCTAGAGCCTTTGCATTGAGGGCTATCTGAAAACGGCTGTGGCGCTGAAGTTGCCTGTGAATGTAGAGTTGGTGGCATGTGAAACCCGCATGTGGAGCATTCGTTTGTGTGGGATGCTCACCAAGCTTCATTTCAGTCCTAGGCACACAAAGGGCCCTAAGCATATAGTGTGAAAACTGAGTTTCCTTGAGAGCTGCTTGGAAGCCTGATGGTGTGTGAAGTTAGTGAGCCAAATGGAGTTGTTCTCCCACAAGAACCACTCGGCTGATCCTTCTTCAATATGCCCTTCACCAATATGAAGTGTTTCTTTGATTGAATTAGCTCTCACACCAATATTTGCGTCTAGAGCCTTTGCATTGAGGGCTATCTGAAAACGGCTGTGGCGCTGAAGTTGCCTGTGAATGTGGAGTTGGTGGCATGTGAAACCCGCATGTGGAGCATTCGTTTGTGTGGGATGCTCTGCCAGGTTCATTTCAGTGCTAGCCATGCAAAGGGCACTAAGCATAGAGTGTGAAAACTGAGTTTCCTTGAGAGCTGCTTGGAAGCCTGATGGTGTGTGAAGTTAGTGAGCCAAATGGAGTTGTTCTCCCACAAGAACCACTCGGATGATCCTTCTTCAATATGCCCTTCACCAACATGCAGTGTTTCCTTGATTGAATTAGCTCTCACACCAATATTTGTGTCTAGAGCCTTTGCATTGAGGGCTATCTGAAAACGGCTGTGGCGCTGAAGTTGCCTGTGAATGTGGAGTTGGTGGCATGTGAAACCCGCATGTGGAGCATTCGTTTGTGTGGGATGTTCTACCAGGTTCATTCCTAGATAATGCACTCAAAGGGCACTAAGCATAGCGTGTGAAAACTGAGTTTCCTTGAGAGCTGCTTGGAAGCCTGATGGTGTGTGAAGTTAGTGAGCCAAATGGAGTTGTTCTCCCACAAGAACCACTCGGCTGATCCTTCTTCAATATGCCCTTCATCAACATGCAGTGTTTCCTTGATTGAATTAGCTCTCACACCAATATTTGCGTCTAGAGCCTTTGCATTGAGGGCTATCTGAAAACGGCTGTGGCGCTGAAGTTGCCTGTGAATGTGGAGTTGGTGGCATGTGAAACCCGCATGTGGAGCATTCGTTTGTGTGGGATGCTCACCAAGCTTCATTTCAGTCCTAGGCACACAAAGAGCACTAAGCATAGAGTGTGAAAACTGAGTTTCCTTGAGAGCTGCTTGGAAGCCTGATGGTGTGTGAAGTTAGTGAGCCAAATGGAGTTGTTCTCCCACAAGAACCACTCGGCTGATCCTTCTTCAATATGCCCTTCACCAACATGCAGTGTTTCCTTGATTGAATTAGCTCTCACACCAATATTTGCGTCTAGAGCCTTTGCATTGAGGGCTATCTGAAAACGGCTGTGGCGCTGAAGTTGCCTGTGAATGTGGAGTTGGTGGCATGTGAAACCCGCATGTGGAGCATTCGTTTGTGTGGGATGCTCTACCAGGTTCATTCCTAGATAATGCACTCAAAGGGCACTAAGCATAGAGTGTGAAAACTGAGTTTCCTTGAGAGCTGCTTGGAAGCCTGATGGTGTGTGAAGTTAGTGAGCCAAATGGAGTTGTTCTCCCACAAGAACCACTCGGCTGATCCTTCTTCAATATGCCCTTCACCAATATGAAGTGTTTCTTTGATTGAATTAGCTCTCACACCAATATTTGCGTCTAGAGCCTTTGCATTGAGGGCTATCTGAAAACGGCTGTGGCGCTGAAGTTGCCTGTGAATGTGGAGTTGGTGGCATGTGAAACCCGCATGTGGAGCATTCGTTTGTGTGGGATGCTCTGCCAGGTTCATTTCAGTGCTAGCCATGCAAAGGGCACTAAGCATAGAGTGTGAAAACTGAGTTTCCTTGAGAGCTGCTTGGAAGCCTGATGGTGTGTGAAGTTAGTGAGCCAAATGGAGTTGTTCTCCCACAAGAACCACTCGGCTGATCCTTCTTCAATATGCCCTTCACCAACATGCAGTGTTTCCTTGATTGAATTAGCTCTCACACCAATATTTGCGTCTAGAGCCTTTGCATTGAGGGCTATCTGAAAACGGCTGTGGCGCTGAAGTTGCCTGTGAATGTGGAGTTGGTGGCATGTGAAACCCGCATGTGGAGCATTCGTTTGTGTGGGATGTTCTACCAGGTTCATTCCTAGATAATGCACTCAAAGGGCACTAAGCATAGCGTGTGAAAACTGAGTTTCCTTGAGAGCTGCTTGGAAGCCTGATGGTGTGTGAAGTTAGTGAGCCAAATGGAGTTGTTCTCCCACAAGAACCACTCGGCTGATCCTTCTTCAATATGCCCTTCATCAACATGCAGTGTTTCCTTGATTGAATTAGCTCTCACACCAATATTTGCGTCTAGAGCCTTTGCATTGAGGGCTATCTGAAAACGGCTGTGGCGCTGAAGTTGCCTGTGAATGTGGTTTTGGTGGCATGTGAAACCCGCATGTGGAGCATTCGTTTGTGTGGGATGCTCACCAAGCTTCATTTCAGTCCTAGGCACACAAAGAGCACTAAGCATAGAGTGTGAAAACTGAGTTTCCTTGAGAGCTGCTTGGAAGCCTGATGGTGTGTGAAGTTAGTGAGCCAAATGGAGTTGTTCTCCCACAAGAACCACTCGGCTGATCCTTCTTCAATATGCCCTTCACCAACATGCAGTGTTTCCTTGATTGAATTAGCTCTCACACCAATATTTGCGTCTAGAGCCTTTGCATTGAGGGCTATCTGAAAACGGCTGTGGCGCTGAAGTTGCCTGTGAATGTAGAGTTGGTAGCATGTGAAACCCGCATGTGGAGCATTCGTTTGTGTGGGATGCTCACCAAGCTTCATTTCAGTCCTAGGCACACAAAGGGCCCTAAGCATATAGTGTGAAAACTGAGTTTCCTTGAGAGCTGCTTGGAAGCCTGATGGTGTGTGAAGTTAGTGAGCCAAATGGAGTTGTTCTCCCACAAGAACCACTCGGCTGATCCTTCTTCAATATGCCCTTCACCAATATGAAGTGTTTCTTTGATTGAATTAGCTCTCACACCAATATTTGCGTCTAGAGCCTTTGCATTGAGGGCTATCTGAAAACGGCTGTGGCGCTGAAGTTGCCTGTGAATGTGGAGTTGGTGGCATGTGAAACCCGCATGTGGAGCATTCGTTTGTGTGGGATGCTCTACCAGGTTCATTTCAGTCCTAGCCATGCAAAGGGCACTAAGCATAGAGTGTGAAAACTGAGTTTCCTTGAGAGCTGCTTGGAAGCCTGATGGTGTGTGAAGTTAGTGAGCCAAATGGAGTTGTTCTCCCACAAGAACCACTCGGCTGATCCTTCTTCAATATGCCCTTCACCAACATGCAGTGTTTCCTTGATTGAATTAGCTCTCACACCAATATTTGCGTCTAGAGCCTTTGCATTGAGGGCTATCTGAAAACGGCTGTGGCGCTGAAGTTGCCTGTGAATGTGGAGTTGGTGGCATGTGAAACCCGCATGTGGAGCATTCGTTTGTGTGGGATGCTCTACCAGGTTCATTCCTAGATAATGCACTCAAAGGGCCCTAAGCATAGAGTGTGAAAACTGAGTTTCCTTGAGAGCTGCTTGGAAGCCTGATGGTGTGTGAAGTTAGTGAGCCAAATGGAGTTGTTCTCCCACAAGAACCACTCGGCTGATCCTTCTTCAATATGCCCTTCACCAACATGCAGTGTTTCCTTGATTGAATTAGCTCTCACACCAATATTTGCGTCTAGAGCCTTTGCATTGAGGGCTATCTGAAAACGGCTGTGGCGCTGAAGTTGCCTGTGAATGTGGAGTTGGTGGCATGTGAAACCCGCATGTGGAGCATTCGTTTGTGTGGGATGCTCACCAAGCTTCATTTCAGTCCTAGGCACACAAAGAGCACTAAGCATAGAGTGTGAAAACTGAGTTTCCTTGAGAGCTGCTTGGAAGCCTGATGGTGTGTGATGTTAGTGAGCCAAATGGAGTTGTTCTCCCACAAGAACCACTCGGCTGATCCTTCTTCAATATGCCCTTCACCAACATGCAGTGTTTCCTTGATTGAATTAGCTCTCACACCAATATTTGCGTCTAGAGCCTTTGCATTGAGGGCTATCTGAAAACGGCTGTGGCGCTGAAGTTGCCTGTGAATGTGGAGTTGGTGGCATGTGAAACCCGCATGTGGAGCATTCGTTTGTGTGGGATGTTCTACCATGTTCATTCCTAGATAATGCACTCAGAGGGCACTAAGCCTAGAGTGTGAAAACTGAGTTTCCTTGAGAGCTGCTTGGAAGCCTGATGGTGTGTGAAGTTAGTGAGCCAAATGGAGTTGTTCTCCCACAAGAACCACTCGGCTGATCCTTCTTCAATATGCCCTTCACCAACATGCAGTGTTTCCTTGATTGAATTAGCTCTCACACCAATATTTGCGTCTAGAGCCTTTGCATTGAGGGCTATCTGAAAACGGCTGTGGCGCTGAAGTTGCCTGTGAATGTGGAGTTGGTGGCATGTGAAACCCGCATGTGGAGCATTCGTTTGTGTGGGATGTTCTACCAGGTTCATTCCTAGATAATGCACTCAAAGGGCACTAAGCATAGCGTGTGAAAACTGAGTTTCCTTGAGAGCTGCTTGGAAGCCTGATGGTGTGTGAAGTTAGTGAGCCAAATGGAGTTGTTCTCCCACAAGAACCACTCGGCTGATCCTTCTTCAATATGCCCTTCATCAACATGCAGTGTTTCCTTGATTGAATTAGCTCTCACACCAATATTTGCGTCTAGAGCCTTTGCATTGAGGGCTATCTGAAAACGGCTGTGGCGCTGAAGTTGCCTGTGAATGTGGTTTTGGTGGCATGTGAAACCCGCATGTGGAGCATTCGTTTGTGTGGGATGCTCACCAAGCTTCATTTCAGTCCTAGGCACACAAAGAGCACTAAGCATAGAGTGTGAAAACTGAGTTTCCTTGAGAGCTGCTTGGAAGCCTGATGGTGTGTGAAGTTAGTGAGCCAAATGGAGTTGTTCTCCCACAAGAACCACTCGGCTGATCCTTCTTCAATATGCCCTTCACCAACATGCAGTGTTTCCTTGATTGAATTAGCTCTCACACCAATATTTGCGTCTAGAGCCTTTGCATTGAGGGCTATCTGAAAACGGCTGTGGCGCTGAAGTTGCCTGTGAATGTGGAGTTGGTGGCATGTGAAACCCGCATGTGGAGCATTCGTTTGTGTGGGATGTTCTACCAGGTTCATTCCTAGATAATGCACTCAAAGGGCACTAAGCATAGCGTGTGAAAACTGAGTTTCCTTGAGAGCTGCTTGGAAGCCTGATGGTGTGTGAAGTTAGTGAGCCAAATGGAGTTGTTCTCCCACAAGAACCACTCGGCTGATCCTTCTTCAATATGCCCTTCATCAACATGCAGTGTTTCCTTGATTGAATTAGCTCTCACACCAATATTTGCGTCTAGAGCCTTTGCATTGAGGGCTATCTGAAAACGGCTGTGGCGCTGAAGTTGCCTGTGAATGTGGTTTTGGTGGCATGTGAAACCCGCATGTGGAGCATTCGTTTGTGTGGGATGCTCACCAAGCTTCATTTCAGTCCTAGGCACACAAAGAGCACTAAGCATAGAGTGTGAAAACTGAGTTTCCTTGAGAGCTGCTTGGAAGCCTGATGGTGTGTGAAGTTAGTGAGCCAAATGGAGTTGTTCTCCCACAAGAACCACTCGGCTGATCCTTCTTCAATATGCCCTTCACCAACATGCAGTGTTTCCTTGATTGAATTAGCTCTCACACCAATATTTGCGTCTAGAGCCTTTGCATTGAGGGCTATCTGAAAACGGCTGTGGCGCTGAAGTTGCCTGTGAATGTAGAGTTGGTAGCATGTGAAACCCGCATGTGGAGCATTCGTTTGTGTGGGATGCTCACCAAGCTTCATTTCAGTCCTAGGCACACAAAGGGCCCTAAGCATATAGTGTGAAAACTGAGTTTCCTTGAGAGCTGCTTGGAAGCCTGATGGTGTGTGAAGTTAGTGAGCCAAATGGAGTTGTTCTCCCACAAGAACCACTCGGCTGATCCTTCTTCAATATGCCCTTCACCAATATGAAGTGTTTCTTTGATTGAATTAGCTCTCACACCAATATTTGCGTCTAGAGCCTTTGCATTGAGGGCTATCTGAAAACGGCTGTGGCGCTGAAGTTGCCTGTGAATGTGGAGTTGGTGGCATGTGAAACCCGCATGTGGAGCATTCGTTTGTGTGGGATGCTCTACCAGGTTCATTTCAGTCCTAGCCATGCAAAGGGCACTAAGCATAGAGTGTGAAAACTGAGTTTCCTTGAGAGCTGCTTGGAAGCCTGATGGTGTGTGAAGTTAGTGAGCCAAATGGAGTTGTTCTCCCACAAGAACCACTCGGCTGATCCTTCTTCAATATGCCCTTCACCAACATGCAGTGTTTCCTTGATTGAATTAGCTCTCACACCAATATTTGCGTCTAGAGCCTTTGCATTGAGGGCTATCTGAAAACGGCTGTGGCGCTGAAGTTGCCTGTGAATGTGGAGTTGGTGGCATGTGAAACCCGCATGTGGAGCATTCGTTTGTGTGGGATGCTCTACCAGGTTCATTCCTAGATAATGCACTCAAAGGGCCCTAAGCATAGAGTGTGAAAACTGAGTTTCCTTGAGAGCTGCTTGGAAGCCTGATGGTGTGTGAAGTTAGTGAGCCAAATGGAGTTGTTCTCCCACAAGAACCACTCGGCTGATCCTTCTTCAATATGCCCTTCACCAACATGCAGTGTTTCCTTGATTGAATTAGCTCTCACACCAATATTTGCGTCTAGAGCCTTTGCATTGAGGGCTATCTGAAAACGGCTGTGGCGCTGAAGTTGCCTGTGAATGTGGAGTTGGTGGCATGTGAAACCCGCATGTGGAGCATTCGTTTGTGTGGGATGCTCACCAAGCTTCATTTCAGTCCTAGGCACACAAAGAGCACTAAGCATAGAGTGTGAAAACTGAGTTTCCTTGAGAGCTGCTTGGAAGCCTGATGGTGTGTGATGTTAGTGAGCCAAATGGAGTTGTTCTCCCACAAGAACCACTCGGCTGATCCTTCTTCAATATGCCCTTCACCAACATGCAGTGTTTCCTTGATTGAATTAGCTCTCACACCAATATTTGCGTCTAGAGCCTTTGCATTGAGGGCTATCTGAAAACGGCTGTGGCGCTGAAGTTGCCTGTGAATGTGGAGTTGGTGGCATGTGAAACCCGCATGTGGAGCATTCGTTTGTGTGGGATGTTCTACCATGTTCATTCCTAGATAATGCACTCAGAGGGCACTAAGCCTAGAGTGTGAAAACTGAGTTTCCTTGAGAGCTGCTTGGAAGCCTGATGGTGTGTGAAGTTAGTGAGCCAAATGGAGTTGTTCTCCCACAAGAACCACTCGGCTGATCCTTCTTCAATATGCCCTTCACCAACATGCAGTGTTTCCTTGATTGAATTAGCTCTCACACCAATATTTGCGTCTAGAGCCTTTGCATTGAGGGCTATCTGAAAACGGCTGTGGCGCTGAAGTTGCCTGTGAATGTGGAGTTGGTGGCATGTGAAACCCGCATGTGGAGCATTCGTTTGTGTGGGATGTTCTACCAGGTTCATTCCTAGATAATGCACTCAAAGGGCACTAAGCATAGCGTGTGAAAACTGAGTTTCCTTGAGAGCTGCTTGGAAGCCTGATGGTGTGTGAAGTTAGTGAGCCAAATGGAGTTGTTCTCCCACAAGAACCACTCGGCTGATCCTTCTTCAATATGCCCTTCATCAACATGCAGTGTTTCCTTGATTGAATTAGCTCTCACACCAATATTTGCGTCTAGAGCCTTTGCATTGAGGGCTATCTGAAAACGGCTGTGGCGCTGAAGTTGCCTGTGAATGTGGTTTTGGTGGCATGTGAAACCCGCATGTGGAGCATTCGTTTGTGTGGGATGCTCACCAAGCTTCATTTCAGTCCTAGGCACACAAAGAGCACTAAGCATAGAGTGTGAAAACTGAGTTTCCTTGAGAGCTGCTTGGAAGCCTGATGGTGTGTGAAGTTAGTGAGCCAAATGGAGTTGTTCTCCCACAAGAACCACTCGGCTGATCCTTCTTCAATATGCCCTTCACCAACATGCAGTGTTTCCTTGATTGAATTAGCTCTCACACCAATATTTGCGTCTAGAGCCTTTGCATTGAGGGCTATCTGAAAACGGCTGTGGCGCTGAAGTTGCCTGTGAATGTAGAGTTGGTAGCATGTGAAACCCGCATGTGGAGCATTCGTTTGTGTGGGATGCTCACAAAGCTTCATTTCAGTCCTAGGCACACAAAGGGCCCTAAGCATATAGTGTGAAAACTGAGTTTCCTTGAGAGCTGCTTGGAAGCCTGATGGTGTGTGAAGTTAGTGAGCCAAATGGAGTTGTTCTCCCACAAGAACCACTCGGCTGATCCTTCTTCAATATGCCCTTCACCAATATGAAGTGTTTCTTTGATTGAATTAGCTCTCACACCAATATTTGCGTCTAGAGCCTTTGCATTGAGAGCTATCTGAAAACGGCTGTGGCGCTGAAGTTGCCTGTGAATGTGGAGTTGGTGGCATGTGAAACCCGCATGTGGAGCATTCGTTTGTGTGGGATGCTCTACCAGGTTCATTCCTAGATAATGCACTCAAAGGGCCCTAAGCATAGAGTGTGAAAACTGAGTTTCCTTGAGAGCTGCTTGGAAGCCTGATGGTGTGTGAAGTTAGTTAGCCAAATGGAGTTGTTCTCCCACAAGAACCACTCGGCTGATCCTTCTTCAATATGCCCTTCACCAACATGCAGTGTTTCCTTGATTGAATTAGCTCTCACACCAATATTTGCGTCTAGAGCCTTTGCATTGAGGGCTATCTGAAAACGGCTGTGGCGCTGAAGTTGCCTGTGAATGTGGAGTTGGTGGCATGTGAAACCCGCATGTGGAGCATTCGTTTGTGTGGGATGCTCACCAAGCTTCATTTCAGTCCTAGGCACACAAAGAGCACTAAGCATAGAGTGTGAAAACTGAGTTTCCTTGAGAGCTGCTTGGAAGCCTGATGGTGTGTGAAGTTAGTGAGCCAAATGGAGTTGTTCTCCCACAAGAACCACTCGGCTGATCCTTCTTCAATATGCCCTTCACCAACATGCAGTGTTTCCTTGATTGAATTAGCTCTCACACCAATATTTGCGTCTAGAGCCTTTGCATTGAGGGCTATCTGAAAACGGCTGTGGCGCTGAAGTTGCCTGTGAATGTGGAGTTGGTGGCATGTGAAACCCGCATGTGGAGCATTCGTTTGTGTGGGATGTTCTACCATGTTCATTCCTAGATAATGCACTCAAAGGGCACTAAGCCTAGAGTGTGAAAACTGAGTTTCCTTGAGAGCTGCTTGGAAGCCTGATGGTGTGTGAAGTTAGTGAGCCAAATGGAGTTGTTCTCCCACAAGAACCACTCGGCTGATCCTTCTTCAATATGCCCTTCACCAACATGCAGTGTTTCCTTGATTGAATTAGCTCTCACACCAATATTTGCGTCTAGAGCCTTTGCATTGAGGGCTATCTGAAAACGGCTGTGGCGCTGAAGTTGCCTGTGAATGTGGAGTTGGTGGCATGTGAAACCCGCATGTGGAGCATTCGTTTGTGTGGGATGCTCACCAAGCTTCATTTCAGTCCTAGGCACACAAAGAGCACTAAGCATAGAGTGTGAAAACTGAGTTTCCTTGAGAGCTGCTTGGAAGCCTGATGGTGTGTGAAGTTAGTGAGCCAAATGGAGTTGTTCTCCCACAAGAACCACTCGGCTGATCCTTCTTCAATATGCCCTTCACCAACATGCAGTGTTTCCTTGATTGAATTAGCTCTCACACCAATATTTGCGTCTAGAGCCTTTGCATTGAGGGCTATCTGAAAACGGCTGTGGCGCTGAAGTTGCCTGTGAATGTGGAGTTGGTGGCATGTGAAACCCGCATGTGGAGCATTCGTTTGTGTGGGATGCTGACCAAGCTTCATTTCAGTCCTAGGCACACAAAGAGCACTAAGCATAGAGTGTGCAACCTGAGTTTCCTTGAGAGCTGCTTGGAAGCCTGATGGTGTGTGAAGTTAGTGAGCCAAATGGAGTTGTTCTCCCACAAGAACCACTCGGCTGATCCTTCTTCAATATGCCCTTCACCAGCATGCAGTGTTTCCTTGATTGAATTAGCTCTCACACCAATATTTGCGTCTAGAGCCTTTGCATTGAGGGCTATCTGAAAACGGCTGTGGCGCTGAAGTTGCCTGTGAATGTGGAGTTGGTGGCATGTGAAACCCGCATGTGGAGCATTCGTTTGTGTGGGATGCTCACCAAGCTTCATTTCAGTCCTAGGCACACAAAGGGCCCTAAGCATAGAGTGTGAAAACTGAGTTTCCTTGAGAGCTGCTTGGAAGCCTGATGGTGTGTGAAGTTAGTGAGCCAAATGGAGTTGTTCTCCCACAAGAACCACTCGGCTGATCCTTCTTCAATATGCCCTTCACCAACATGCAGTGTTTCCTTGATTGAATTAGCTCTCACACCAATATTTGCGTCTAGAGCCTTTGCATTGAGGGCTATCTGAAAACGGCTGTGGCGCTGAAGTTGCCTGTGAATGTGGAGTTGGTGGCATGTGAAACCCGCATGTGGAGCATTCGTTTGTGTGGGATGCTCTACCAGGTTCATTCCTAGATAATGCACTCAAAGGGCACTAAGCATAGAGTGTGAAAACTGAGTTTCCTTGAGAGCTGCTTGGAAGCCTGATGGTGTGTGAAGTTAGTGAGCCAAATGGAGTTGTTCTCCCACAAGAACCACTCGGTTTCCATAAATTTTTTTATCTCATCTTTAATTTCTTCTCTGATCCATTGTTCGTTTAGTAGCATATTGTTCAGCCTCCAAGAGTTTCTGTATTTCCTGGGGCATTTTGAATTGCTGATTTCCAGCTTCATTCCGTGGTGGTCTGAGAGGGTACATGGTATGATTCCTATCTTTTTGAAGTTATTTAGGTTTGCTTTGTGTCCTATCATGTGGTCGATCCTGGAGAAGGTGCCATGCACTGCTGAAAAAAATGTATAATCTGTGGCCTTAGGGTAAAAAATTCTATAAATGTCAACCAAGTCCAGTCGTTCTGTTGTTTGTATGAGTTCTGTTGTTTCTTTGTTGAGTTTTTGTTTTGTTGATCTGTCTATAGTTGTTAGTGGGGTGTTAAGATCACCCACTATTATTGTGTGCATATCTATGTCTCCCCTTAAGTCCGTGAGTAATTGCTTCACGTAGCTAGGTGCGTTTGAATTTGGTGCATATATGTTCACAATGGTAATTACTTCCTGATGGATCAGTCCCTTCACCAATATATAATGTCCTTCCCTGTCTTTTTTGATGTGTGTCAGATTGAAGTCATGAAAACTCTGACACAACATTCCAAAATTTGTGGGACACTGCCAAAGCAGTGCTACGGGGTAAACTCATCGCAATTGGAGCTCATGTCAAGGCCCAAGAGAGGCGCCAAATACAGGAACTAAACACACACCTCCAGGAACTGGAAAAACAACAGCAGAAGAGCCCCACACACAATAGGAAACAAGAAATCATCAAAACAAGGGAGGAAATCAACCAGATAGAAATAAAAAAAACCATACACAAAATCAATGAATCAAAAAGCTGGTTTTTTGAGAAGATAAACAAGATAGACACTCCACTGGCCCGACTGACAAAGAAAAAACAAGAGAAGGCAAGAATTAACAGCATCAAAGATGAAAAAGGCAACATAACAACAGACACCGCATCCATTAAGGCCATAATCAGAAATTACTACAAAGCACTGTACTCCAACAAATCAGAAGATCACCAAGAAATGGAAAAGTTCTTAGACTTCTACCACTTGCCAAAACTTAGCCCAGAGGCAACAAACGACCTGAACAAACCCATAACTGAAGTAGAGATTGAATCAGTGATTAAAGACCTCCCAACAAGGAAAAGCCCAGGCCCAGACGGCTTCACTCCAGAATTCTACAAAACATTCCGAACAGAGCTGACCCCAATCCTCTACAAACTCTTCAAAACAATAGAAAAAGAGGCAACCCTTCCAAACTCATTCTATGAAGCCAACATTACCTTAATCCCAAAACCAGACAGAGAACTAACAGAGAAGGAAAACTACAGACCTATCTCTTTGATGAACATTGATGCTAAGATTCTCAACAAAATCCTAGCCAACAGAATTCAAAAACACATCAGATAGATCATTCATCCAGATCAAGTAGGATTCATCCCTGGAATGCAGGGATGGTTCAACATTCGAAAATCTATAAATGTGATACACCACATCCAAAAACTGAAAAACAAGAATCACATGATAGTATCAATAGATGCGGAAAAAGCTTTCGACAAAATCCAACATCACTTCCTACTAAAAACCCTAACCAAGGTAGGCATAGATGGAAAAATCCACAACATAATTAAAGCAATATATGAAAAACCCAACGCCAGCATCATACTGAATGGAGAAAAGCTGGAACCCTTCCCACTGAGATCTGGAACAAGACAGGGATGTCCACTTTCTCCACTACTATTCAACATAGTCCTAGAGGTACTCGCTGAGGCCATAAGACAAGAAAAAGAAATCAGAGGAACCCAAATGGGAAACGAAGAAGTCAAGCTCTCACTATACGCAGATGATATGATTCTTTATGTAGAAGAGCCAAGAGACTCAATACAGAGACTGCTAGAACTTGTACGAGAGTTTGGTAGAGTGGCAGGGTACAAAATTAATGAACAAAAATCAACAGCCATAGTGTATGCGAACAGCCCCAAGATGGAAAAAGACTTAACCAGCAAGATACCATTCAAAATAACAGAGAAAAGTATGAAATATCTGGGAATAAATCTAACCAAAAATGTAGAAGACTTATTTGAAGAAAACTACAATCTGCTTAAAAAAGAAATTGAACAAGACCTCAAAAGATGGAGTAACATCCCATGCTCCTGGATAGGTAAAATCAATATCATTAAAATGTCTATACTGCCAAAAGCAATATATACATTCAACGCAATCCCAATCAAATTGCCCAAAATATTCTTCATGGAACTGGAAACAATGATCCAAAGGTTCATCTGGAAGCACAAAAAACCACGGATAGCTAGAACTATCCTGAAGAACAGGAAGTTAGCAGGGGGAATCACAGTTCCGGACCTCTGGACATACTATAGGGCAGTGGTTATCAAAACAGCGTGGTACTGGCACAAAGATAGAGAGGAAGATCAATGGAGCAGAATAGAAACGCCAGAAGGAAACCCACACAGATACAGCCAAATAATCTTTGACAAAAAGACAAACAACAACCCAGGCAAATGGGAAGGTCTGTTCAATAAATGCTGCTGGGACAACTGGTTGATAGCCTGCAGAAACAAAAAAATAGATCCACATCTCTCACCATACACTAAGATCAGATCTAAATGGATAACAGATCTAAACCTACATCCAGAAACCTTCAAACTTTTGGAAGAAAATGTTGGAAACACACTGGAACACTTAGGGGTAGGCCCTCACTTCCTAAAAAAGACTCCAGATGCAGTAGAAATCAAGACCAAAATAAACAATTGGGACCTCATCAAACTAAGAAGCTTCTGTACAGCTAGAGAAACAATCAACAAAGTAAAAAGGCAACCCACAGAATGGGAGAAGATCTTCGCACACGACATAGGTGATAGAGGGCTAATATCCAGAATATACAAAGAGCTACAAAACAACCAATATGTCAAAACAAACAAGCCACTCAAGAAATGGGCACGGGAAATGGGCAGACACTTCACAAAGGAACAAACCCAAATGGCAAATAAACATATGAAAAAATGCTCAAGTTCCCTGGCAATAAGGGAAATCCAAATTAAAACATCAATGAGGTACCACCTAATGCCAGTAAGACTGGCCCACATGAATAAAAGCACCAACGACACTTGTTGGCGAGGTTGCGGGGAAAAGGGAACCCTACTCCACTGCTGGTGGGGCTGCAGGCTGGTACAGCCTCTATGGAAATCAGTATGGAGAATATTCAAACAACTCAAATTCAACATACCGTATGATCCAGCAATAGCACTCCTAGGAATATATCCAGAACACTTGTTCTATGAGAAACCAACATGTACTCCTATGTTCATAGCAGCACAATCAGTAATTGCAAAAACATGGAAACAACCAAAATGCCCATCAAAAGAGGATTGGATAAGAAAGCTATGGTTCATCTACTCCATGGAATACTACTCAGCTATTAAAAAAAACAAAATGCAGTTCTTTGTGGCCAAATGGGCCAAACTGGAAACCATAATGCTAAGGGAAATGAGCCAATCCCAAAAGGTTAAATACCACATGTTTGCCTTAATTTAAGATGATATGATGTTATGTATAACATGTTATGTTTTGAATGTTATATGTTGTGTATAAACTAAAATTGAAGTATAGGTGAGGTGGTCACAGAAGGTGGCTGGGAACCCGCATTTACTTTTAACATATTGGTTACTCATTACTATGTCAATTAATTCCATAATGATGTAAATTTTTGCTGATGGTATGTTGGAGCTTTCAATTGACTGGGATGATACTCTGCTGGCTCTGTCATCAGACCAGAGAGGGTATACCTAAGAAACTGTTGAACTTGACGGGACAATAAGATGCTGGACTCTATGTTTGGTATACGCTTGCAATGGGGAAATCTCAACTGAACTTGAGCTGTGGTTATGCAACAAGGTGGAGGAATCCACCATGGTGGGAGGGTTTGGGGAGGGGTGGGGAGAACCCAAGTATCTATGTAACTGTGTCACATAATACAATGTAATTACTGAAGTTAAATAATAAATAATTAAAAAAAAAAATTCCCCCCCCCAAAAAAAAAATACAAAAAAAAAAAAAAAAAGAATGCTATACTAAAAAAAAAAAAAAAAAAAAAAAAAAAAAAAAAGAACCACTCGGCTGATCCTTCTTCAATATGCCCTTCACCAACATGCAGTGTTTCCTTGATTGAATTAGCTCTCACACCAATATTTGCGTCTAGAGCCTTTGCATTGAGGGCTATCTGAAAACGTCTGTGGCGCTGAAGTTGCCTGTGAATGTGGAGTTGGTGGCATGTGAAACCCGCATGTGGAGCATTCGTTTGTGTGGGATGCTCTACCAGGTTCATTCCTAGATAATGCACTCAAAGGGCACTAAGCATAGAGTGTGAAAACTGAGTTTCCTTGAGAGCTGCTTGGAAGCCTGATGGTGTGTGAAGTTAGTGAGCCAAATGGAGTTGTTCTCCCAAAAGAACCACTCGGCTGATCCTTCTTCAATATGCCCTTCACCAACATGCAGTGTTTCCTTGATTGAATTAGCTCTCACACCAATATTTGCGTCTAGAGCCTTTGCATTGAGGGCTATCTGAAAACGGCTGTGGCGCTGAAGTTGCCTGTGAATGTGGAGTTGGTGGCATGTGAAACCCGCATGTGGAGCATTCGTTTGTGTGGGATGCTCTACCAGGTTCATTCCTAGATAATGCACTCAAAGGGCACTAAGCATAGAGTGTGAAAACTGAGTTTCCTTGAGAGCTGCTTGGAAGCCTGATGGTGTGTGAAGTTAGGGAGCCAAATGGAGTTGTTCTCCCACAAGAACCACTCGGCTGATCCTTCTTCAATATGCCCTTCACCAACATGCAGTGTTTCCTTGATTGAATTAGCTCTCACACCAATATTTGCGTCTAGAGCCTTTGCATTGAGGGCTATCTGAAAACGGCTGTGGCGCTGAAGTTGCCTGTGAATGTGGAGTTGGTGGCATGTGAAACCCGCATGTGGAGCATTCGTTTGTGTGGGATGCTCTACCAGGTTCATTCCTAGATAATGCACTCAAAGGGCACTAAGCATAGAGTGTGAAAACTGAGTTTCCTTGAGAGCTGCTTGGAAGCCTGATGGTGTGTGAAGTTAGTGAGCCAAATGGAGTTGTTCTCCCACAAGAACCACTCGGCTGATCCTTCTTCAATATGCCCTTCACCAGCATGCAGTGTTTCCTTGATTGAATTAGCTCTCACACCAATATTTGCGTCTAGAGCCTTTGCATTGAGGGCTATCTGAAAACGGCTGTGGCGCTGAAGTTGCCTGTGAATGTGGAGTTGGTGGCATGTGAAACCCGCATGTGGAGCATTCGTTTGTGTGGGATGCTCACCAAGCTTCATTTCAGTCCTAGGCACACAAAGGGCCCTAAGCATAGAGTGTGAAAACTGAGTTTCCTTGAGAGCTGCTTGGAAGCCTGATGGTGTGTGAAGTTAGTGAGCCAAATGGAGTTGTTCTCCCACAAGAACCACTCGGCTGATCCTTCTTCAATATGCCCTTCACCAATATGAAGTGTTTCTTTGATTGAATTAGCTCTCACACCAATATTTGCGTCTAGAGCCTTTGCATTGAGGGCTATCTGAAAACGGCTGTGGCGCTGAAGTTGCCTGTGAATGTGGAGTTGGTGGCATGTGAAACCCGCATGTGGAGCATTCGTTTGTGTGGGATGCTCTGCCAGGTTCATTTCAGTCCTAGCCATGCAAAGGGCACTAAGCATAGAGTGTGAAACCTGAGTTTCCTTGAGAGCTGCTTGGAAGCCTGATGGTGTGTGAAGTTAGTGAGCCAAATGGAGTTGTTCTCCCACAAGAACCACTCGGCTGATCCTTCTTCAATATGCCCTTCACCAACATGCAGTGTTTCCTTGATTGAATTAGCTCTCACACCAATATTTGCGTCTAGAGCCTTTGCATTGAGGGCTATCTGAAAACGGCTGTGGCGCTGAAGTTGCCTGTGAATGTGGAGTTGGTGGCATGTGAAACCCGCATGTGGAGCATTCGTTTGTGTGGGATGCTCTACCAGGTTCATTCCTAGATAATGCACTCAAAGGGCACTAAGCATAGAGTGTGAAAACTGAGTTTCCTTGAGAGCTGCTTGGAAGCCTGATGGTGTGTGAAGTTAGTGAGCCAAATGGAGTTGTTCTCCCACAAGAACCACTCGGCTGATCCTTCTTCAATATGCCCTTCACCAGCATGCAGTGTTTCCTTGATTGAATTAGCTCTCACACCAATATTTGCGTCTAGAGCCTTTGCATTGAGGGCTATCTGAAAACGGCTGTGGCGCTGAAGTTGCCTGTGAATGTGGAGTTGGTGGCATGTGAAACCCGCATGTGGAGCATTCGTTTGTGTGGGATGCTCTACCAGGTTCATTCCTAGATAATGCACTCAAAGGGCACTAAGCATAGAGTGTGAAAACTGAGTTTCCTTGAGAGCTGCTTGGAAGCCTGATGGTGTGTGAAGTTAGTGAGCCAAATGGAGTTGTTCTCCCACAAGAACCACTCGGCTGATCCTTCTTCAATATGCCCTTCACCAACATGCAGTGTTTCCTTGATTGAATTAGCTCTCACACCAATATTTGCGTCTAGAGCCTTTGCATTGAGGGCTATCTGAAAACGGCTGTGGCGCTGAAGTTGCCTGTGAATGTGGAGTTGGTGGCATGTGAAACCCGCATGTGGAGCATTCGTTTGTGTGGGATGCTCTACCAGGTTCATTCCTACATAATGCACTCAAAGGGCACTAAGCATAGAGTGTGAAAACTGAGTTTCCTTGAGAGCTGCTTGGAAGCCTGATGGTGTGTGAAGTTAGTGAGCCAAATGGAGTTGTTCTCCCACAAGAACCACTCGGCTGATCCTTCTTCAATATGCCCTTCACCAACATGCAGTGTTTCCTTGATTGAATTAGCTCTCACACCAATATTTGCGTCTAGAGCCTTTGCATTGAGGGCTATCTGAAAACGGCTGTGGCGCTGAAGTGGCCTGTGAATGTGGAGTTGGTGGCATGTGAAACCCGCATGTGGAGCATTCGTTTGTGTGGGATGCTCTACCAGGTTCATTCCTAGATAATGCACTCAAAGGGCACTAAGCATAGAGTGTGAAAACTGAGTTTCCTTGAGAGCTGCTTGGAAGCCTGATGGTGTGTGAAGTTAGTGAGCCAAATGGAGTTGTTCTCCCACAAGAACCACTCGGCTGATCCTTCTTCAATATGCCCTTCACCAACATGCAGTGTTTCCTTGATTGAATTAGCTCTCACACCAATATTTGCGTCTAGAGCCTTTGCATTGAGGGCTATCTGAAAACGGCTGTGGCGCTGAAGTTGCCTGTGAATGTGGAGTTGGTGGCATGTGAAACCCGCATGTGGAGCATTCGTTTGTGTGGGATGCTCTACCAGGTTCATTCCTAGATAATGCACTCAAAGGGCACTAAGCATAGAGTGTGAAAACTGAGTTTCCTTGAGAGCTGCTTGGAAGCCTGATGGTGTGTGAAGTTAGTGAGCCAAATGGAGTTGTTCTCCCACAAGAACCACTCCCCTGATCCTTCTTCAATATGCCCTTCACCAACATGCAGTGTTTCCTTGATTGAATTAGCTCTCACACCAATATTTGCGTCTAGAGCCTTTGCATTGAGGGCTATCTGAAAACGGCTGTGGCGCTGAAGTTGCCTGTGAATGTGGAGTTAGTGGCATGTGAAACCCGCATGTGGAGCATTCGTTTGTGTGGGATGCTCTACCAGGTTCATTCCTAGATAATGCACTCAAAGGGCACTAAGCATAGAGTGTGAAAACTGAGTTTCCTTGAGAGCTGCTTGGAAGCCTGATGGTGTGTGAAGTTAGGGAGCCAAATGGAGTTGTTCTCCCACAAGAACCACTCGGCTGATCCTTCTTCAATATGCCCTTCACCAATATGAAGTGTTTCTTTGATTGAATTAGCTCTCACACCAATATTTGCGTCTAGAGCCTTTGCATTGAGGGCTATCTGAAAACGGCTGTGGCGCTGAAGTTGCCTGTGAATGTGGAGTTGGTGGCATGTGAAACCCGCATGTGGAGCATTCGTTTGTGTGGGATGCTCTGCCAGGTTCATTTCAGTCCTAGCCATGCAAAGGGCACTAAGCATAGAGTGTGAAAACTGAGTTTCCTTGAGAGCTGCTTGGAAGCCTGATGGTGTGTGAAGTTAGTGAGCCAAATGGAGTTGTTCTCCCACAAGAACCACTCGGCTGATCCTTCTTCAATATGCCCTTCACCAACATGCAGTGTTTCCTTGATTGAATTAGCTCTCACACCAATATTTGCGTCTAGAGCCTTTGCATTGAGGGCTATCTGAAAACGGCTGTGGCGCTGAAGTTGCCTGTGAATGTGGAGTTGGTGGCATGTGAAACCCGCATGTGGAGCATTCGTTTGTGTGGGATGCTCACCAAGCTTCATTTCAGTCCTAGGCACACAAAGGGCCCTAAGCATAGAGTGTGAAAACTGAGTTTCCTTGAGAGCTGCTTGGAAGCCTGATGGTGTGTGAAGTTAGTGAGCCAAATGGAGTTGTTCTCCCACAAGAACCACTCGGCTGATCCTTCTTCAATATGCCCTTCACCAATATGAAGTGTTTCTTTGATTGAATTAGCTCTCACACCAATATTTGCGTCTAGAGCCTTTGCATTGAGGGCTATCTGAAAACGGCTGTGGCGCTGAAGTTGCCTGTGAATGTGGAGTTGGTGGCATGTGAAACCCGCATGTGGAGCATTCGTTTGTGTGGGATGCTCTACCAGGTTCATTCCTAGATAATGCACTCAAAGGGCACTAAGCATAGCGTGTGAAAACTGAGTTTCCTTGAGAGCTGCTTGGAAGCCTGATGGTGTGTGAAGTTAGTGAGCCAAATGGAGTTGTTCTCCCACAAGAACCACTCGGCTGATCCTTCTTCAATATGCCCTTCATCAACATGCAGTGTTTCCTTGATTGAATTAGCTCTCACACCAATATTTGCGTCTAGAGCCTTTGCATTGAGGGCTATCTGAAAACGGCTGTGGCGCTGAAGTTGCCTGTGAATGTGGTTTTGGTGGCATGTGAAACCCGCATGTGGAGCATTCGTTTGTGTGGGATGCTCACCAAGCTTCATTTCAGTCCTAGGCACACAAAGAGCACTAAGCATAGAGTGTGAAAACTGAGTTTCCTTGAGAGCTGCTTGGAAGCCTGATGGTGTGTGAAGTTAGTGAGCCAAATGGAGTTGTTCTCCCACAAGAACCACTCGGCTGATCCTTCTTCAATATGCCCTTCACCAACATGCAGTGTTTCCTTGATTGAATTAGCTCTCACACAATATTTGCGTCTAGAGCCTTTGCATTGAGGGCTATCTGAAAACGGCTGTGGCGCTGAAGTTGCCTGTGAATGTAGAGTTGGTAGCATGTGAAACCCGCATGTGGAGCATTCGTTTGTGTGGGATGCTCACAAAGCTTCATTTCAGTCCTAGGCACACAAAGGGCCCTAAGCATATAGTGTGAAAACTGAGTTTCCTTGAGAGCTGCTTGGAAGCCTGATGGTGTGTGAAGTTAGTGAGCCAAATGGAGTTGTTCTCCCACAAGAACCACTCGGCTGATCCTTCTTCAATATGCCCTTCACCAATATGAAGTGTTTCTTTGATTGAATTAGCTCTCACACCAATATTTGCGTCTAGAGCCTTTGCATTGAGAGCTATCTGAAAACGGCTGTGGCGCTGAAGTTGCCTGTGAATGTGGAGTTGGTGGCATGTGAAACCCGCATGTGGAGCATTCGTTTGTGTGGGATGCTCTACCAGGTTCATTCCTAGATAATGCACTCAAAGGGCCCTAAGCATAGAGTGTGAAAACTGAGTTTCCTTGAGAGCTGCTTGGAAGCCTGATGGTGTGTGAAGTTAGTTAGCCAAATGGAGTTGTTCTCCCACAAGAACCACTCGGCTGATCCTTCTTCAATATGCCCTTCACCAACATGCAGTGTTTCCTTGATTGAATTAGCTCTCACACCAATATTTGCGTCTAGAGCCTTTGCATTGAGGGCTATCTGAAAACGGCTGTGGCGCTGAAGTTGCCTGTGAATGTGGAGTTGGTGGCATGTGAAACCCGCATGTGGAGCATTCGTTTGTGTGGGATGCTCACCAAGCTTCATTTCAGTCCTAGGCACACAAAGAGCACTAAGCATAGAGTGTGAAAACTGAGTTTCCTTGAGAGCTGCTTGGAAGCCTGATGGTGTGTGAAGTTAGTGAGCCAAATGGAGTTGTTCTCCCACAAGAACCACTCGGCTGATCCTTCTTCAATATGCCCTTCACCAACATGCAGTGTTTCCTTGATTGAATTAGCTCTCACACCAATATTTGCGTCTAGAGCCTTTGCATTGAGGGCTATCTGAAAACGGCTGTGGCGCTGAAGTTGCCTGTGAATGTGGAGTTGGTGGCATGTGAAACCCGCATGTGGAGCATTCGTTTGTGTGGGATGTTCTACCATGTTCATTCCTAGATAATGCACTCAAAGGGCACTAAGCCTAGAGTGTGAAAACTGAGTTTCCTTGAGAGCTGCTTGGAAGCCTGATGGTGTGTGAAGTTAGTGAGCCAAATGGAGTTGTTCTCCCACAAGAACCACTCGGCTGATCCTTCTTCAATATGCCCTTCACCAACATGCAGTGTTTCCTTGATTGAATTAGCTCTCACACCAATATTTGCGTCTAGAGCCTTTGCATTGAGGGCTATCTGAAAACGGCTGTGGCGCTGAAGTTGCCTGTGAATGTGGAGTTGGTGGCATGTGAAACCCGCATGTGGAGCATTCGTTTGTGTGGGATGCTCACCAAGCTTCATTTCAGTCCTAGGCACACAAAGAGCACTAAGCATAGAGTGTGAAAACTGAGTTTCCTTGAGAGCTGCTTGGAAGCCTGATGGTGTGTGAAGTTAGTGAGCCAAATGGAGTTGTTCTCCCACAAGAACCACTCGGCTGATCCTTCTTCAATATGCCCTTCACCAACATGCAGTGTTTCCTTGATTGAATTAGCTCTCACACCAATATTTGCGTCTAGAGCCTTTGCATTGAGGGCTATCTGAAAACGGCTGTGGCGCTGAAGTTGCCTGTGAATGTGGAGTTGGTGGCATGTGAAACCCGCATGTGGAGCATTCGTTTGTGTGGGATGCTGACCAAGCTTCATTTCAGTCCTAGGCACACAAAGAGCACTAAGCATAGAGTGTGCAACCTGAGTTTCCTTGAGAGCTGCTTGGAAGCCTGATGGTGTGTGAAGTTAGTGAGCCAAATGGAGTTGTTCTCCCACAAGAACCACTCGGCTGATCCTTCTTCAATATGCCCTTCACCAGCATGCAGTGTTTCCTTGATTGAATTAGCTCTCACACCAATATTTGCGTCTAGAGCCTTTGCATTGAGGGCTATCTGAAAACGGCTGTGGCGCTGAAGTTGCCTGTGAATGTGGAGTTGGTGGCATGTGAAACCCGCATGTGGAGCATTCGTTTGTGTGGGATGCTCACCAAGCTTCATTTCAGTCCTAGGCACACAAAGGGCCCTAAGCATAGAGTGTGAAAACTGAGTTTCCTTGAGAGCTGCTTGGAAGCCTGATGGTGTGTGAAGTTAGTGAGCCAAATGGAGTTGTTCTCCCACAAGAACCACTCGGCTGATCCTTCTTCAATATGCCCTTCACCAACATGCAGTGTTTCCTTGATTGAATTAGCTCTCACACCAATATTTGCGTCTAGAGCCTTTGCATTGAGGGCTATCTGAAAACGGCTGTGGCGCTGAAGTTGCCTGTGAATGTGGAGTTGGTGGCATGTGAAACCCGCATGTGGAGCATTCGTTTGTGTGGGATGCTCTACCAGGTTCATTCCTAGATAATGCACTCAAAGGGCACTAAGCATAGAGTGTGAAAACTGAGTTTCCTTGAGAGCTGCTTGGAAGCCTGATGGTGTGTGAAGTTAGTGAGCCAAATGGAGTTGTTCTCCCACAAGAACCACTCGGTTTCCATAAATTTTTTTATCTCATCTTTAATTTCTTCTCTGATCCATTGTTCGTTTAGTAGCATATTGTTCAGCCTCCAAGAGTTTCTGTATTTCCTGGGGCATTTTGAATTGCTGATTTCCAGCTTCATTCCGTGGTGGTCTGAGAGGGTACATGGTATGATTCCTATCTTTTTGAAGTTATTTAGGTTTGCTTTGTGTCCTATCATGTGGTCGATCCTGGAGAAGGTGCCATGCACTGCTGAAAAAAATGTATAATCTGTGGCCTTAGGGTAAAAAATTCTATAAATGTCAACCAAGTCCAGTCGTTCTGTTGTTTGTATGAGTTCTGTTGTTTCTTTGTTGAGTTTTTGTTTTGTTGATCTGTCTATAGTTGTTAGTGGGGTGTTAAGATCACCCACTATTATTGTGTGCATATCTATGTCTCCCCTTAAGTCCGTGAGTAATTGCTTCACGTAGCTAGGTGCGTTTGAATTTGGTGCATATATGTTCACAATGGTAATTACTTCCTGATGGATCAGTCCCTTCACCAATATATAATGTCCTTCCCTGTCTTTTTTGATGTGTGTCAGATTGAAGTCATGAAAACTCTGACACAACATTCCAAAATTTGTGGGACACTGCCAAAGCAGTGCTACGGGGTAAACTCATCGCAATTGGAGCTCATGTCAAGGCCCAAGAGAGGCGCCAAATACAGGAACTAAACACACACCTCCAGGAACTGGAAAAACAACAGCAGAAGAGCCCCACACACAATAGGAAACAAGAAATCATCAAAACAAGGGAGGAAATCAACCAGATAGAAATAAAAAAAACCATACACAAAATCAATGAATCAAAAAGCTGGTTTTTTGAGAAGATAAACAAGATAGACACTCCACTGGCCCGACTGACAAAGAAAAAACAAGAGAAGGCAAGAATTAACAGCATCAAAGATGAAAAAGGCAACATAACAACAGACACCGCATCCATTAAGGCCATAATCAGAAATTACTACAAAGCACTGTACTCCAACAAATCAGAAGATCACCAAGAAATGGAAAAGTTCTTAGACTTCTACCACTTGCCAAAACTTAGCCCAGAGGCAACAAACGACCTGAACAAACCCATAACTGAAGTAGAGATTGAATCAGTGATTAAAGACCTCCCAACAAGGAAAAGCCCAGGCCCAGACGGCTTCACTCCAGAATTCTACAAAACATTCCGAACAGAGCTGACCCCAATCCTCTACAAACTCTTCAAAACAATAGAAAAAGAGGCAACCCTTCCAAACTCATTCTATGAAGCCAACATTACCTTAATCCCAAAACCAGACAGAGAACTAACAGAGAAGGAAAACTACAGACCTATCTCTTTGATGAACATTGATGCTAAGATTCTCAACAAAATCCTAGCCAACAGAATTCAAAAACACATCAGATAGATCATTCATCCAGATCAAGTAGGATTCATCCCTGGAATGCAGGGATGGTTCAACATTCGAAAATCTATAAATGTGATACACCACATCCAAAAACTGAAAAACAAGAATCACATGATAGTATCAATAGATGCGGAAAAAGCTTTCGACAAAATCCAACATCACTTCCTACTAAAAACCCTAACCAAGGTAGGCATAGATGGAAAAATCCACAACATAATTAAAGCAATATATGAAAAACCCAACGCCAGCATCATACTGAATGGAGAAAAGCTGGAACCCTTCCCACTGAGATCTGGAACAAGACAGGGATGTCCACTTTCTCCACTACTATTCAACATAGTCCTAGAGGTACTCGCTGAGGCCATAAGACAAGAAAAAGAAATCAGAGGAACCCAAATGGGAAACGAAGAAGTCAAGCTCTCACTATACGCAGATGATATGATTCTTTATGTAGAAGAGCCAAGAGACTCAATACAGAGACTGCTAGAACTTGTACGAGAGTTTGGTAGAGTGGCAGGGTACAAAATTAATGAACAAAAATCAACAGCCATAGTGTATGCGAACAGCCCCAAGATGGAAAAAGACTTAACCAGCAAGATACCATTCAAAATAACAGAGAAAAGTATGAAATATCTGGGAATAAATCTAACCAAAAATGTAGAAGACTTATTTGAAGAAAACTACAATCTGCTTAAAAAAGAAATTGAACAAGACCTCAAAAGATGGAGTAACATCCCATGCTCCTGGATAGGTAAAATCAATATCATTAAAATGTCTATACTGCCAAAAGCAATATATACATTCAACGCAATCCCAATCAAATTGCCCAAAATATTCTTCATGGAACTGGAAACAATGATCCAAAGGTTCATCTGGAAGCACAAAAAACCACGGATAGCTAGAACTATCCTGAAGAACAGGAAGTTAGCAGGGGGAATCACAGTTCCGGACCTCTGGACATACTATAGGGCAGTGGTTATCAAAACAGCGTGGTACTGGCACAAAGATAGAGAGGAAGATCAATGGAGCAGAATAGAAACGCCAGAAGGAAACCCACACAGATACAGCCAAATAATCTTTGACAAAAAGACAAACAACAACCCAGGCAAATGGGAAGTTCTGTTCAATAAATGCTGCTGGGACAACTGGTTGATAGCCTGCAGAAACAAAAAAATAGATCCACATCTCTCACCATACACTAAGATCAGATCTAAAT
>NW_026699089.1:0-42210 GCF_030435755.1 Ochotona princeps | reverse complement strand
TAGTTGTTCTCCCACAAGAACCACCCGGCTGATCCTTCTTCAATATGCCCTTCACCAACATGCAGTGTTTCCTTGATTGAATTAGCTGCCACACCAATATTTGCGTCTAGAGCCTTTGCATTGAGGGCTATCTGAAAATGGCTGTGGCGCTGAAGTTGCCTGAGAATGTGGAGTTGGTGGCATGTGAAACCCGCATGTGGAGCATTCGTTTGTCTGCGATGCTCTACCAAGCTTCATTTCAGTCCTAGGCACTCAAAGGGCAGTAAGCATAGACTGTGAAAACTGAGTTTCCTTGAGAGCTGCTTGGAAGCCTGATGGTGTGTGAAGTTAGTGACCCAAATGGAGTTGTTCTCCCAAAAGAACCACTCGGCTGATCCTTCTTCAATATGCCCTTCACCAACATGCAGTGTTTCCTTGATTGAATTAGCTGCCACACCAATATTTGCGTCTAGAGCCTTTGCATTGAGGGCTATCTGAAAACAGCTGTGGCGCTGAAGTTGCTTGAGAATGTGGAATTGGTGGCATGTGAAACCCGCATGTGGAGCATTCGTTTGTGTGGGATGCTCTACCAAGGTTCATTCCTACATAATGCACTGAAAGGGCACTAAGCATAGAGTGTGAAAACTGAGTTTCCTTGAGAGCTGGTTGGAAGCCTGATGGTGTGTGAAGTTAGTGAGCCAAATGGAGTTGTTCTCCCACAAGAACCACTCGGCTGATCCTTCTTCAATATGCCCTTCACCTACATGCAGTGTTTCCTTGATTGAATTAGCTCTCACACCAATATTTGCGTCTAGAGCCTTTCCATGGAGGGCTATCTGAAAACGGCTGTGGCGCTGAAGTTGCCTGTGAATGTGGAGTTGGTGGCATGTGAAACCCGCATGTGGAGCATTCGTTTGTGTGGGATGCTCTACCAGGTTCATTCCTAGATAATGCACTCAAAGGGCACTAAGCATAGAGTGTGAAAACTGAGTTTCCTTGAGAGCTGCTTGGAAGCCTGATGGTGTGTGAAGGTAGTGAGCCAAATGGAGTTGTTCTCGCACAAGAACCACCCGGCTGATCCTTCTTCAATAGGCCCTTCCCCACATGCAGTGTTTCCTTGATTGAATTAGCTCCCACACCAATATTTGCGTCTAGAGCCTTTGCATTGAGGGCTATCTGAAAACGGCTGTGGCGCTGAAGTTGCCTGTGAATGTGGAGTTGGTGGCATGTGAAACCCGCATGTGGAGCATTCGTTTGTGTGGGATGCTCTACCAGATTCATTCCTAGATAATGCACTCAAAGGGCACTAAGCATAGAGTGTAAAAGCTGAGTTTCCTTGGGAGCTGCTTGGAAGCCTGATGGTGTGTGAAGTTAGTGAGCCAAATGGAGTTGTTCTCCCACAAGAACCACCCGGCTGATCCTTCTTCAATATGCCCTTCACCAACATGCAGTGTTTACTTGATTGAATTAGCTCCCTCAGCAATATTTGCGTCTAGAGCCTTTGCATTGATGGCTATCTGAAAACGGCTGTGGCGCTGAAGTTGCCTGAGAATGTGGAGTTGGTGGCATGTGAAACCCGCATGTGGAGCATTCGTTTGTGTGGGATGCTCTACCAAGGTTCATTTCAGTCCTAGGCACTCAAAGGGCACTAAGCATAGAGTGTGAAAACTGAGTTTCCTTGAGAGCTGCTTGGAAGCCTGATGGTGTGTGAAGTTAGTGAGCCAAATGGAGTTGTTCTCCCACAAGAACCACTCGGCTGATCCTTCTTCAATATGCCCTTCACCTACATGCAGTGTTTCCTTGATTGAATTAGCTGCCACACCAATATTTGCGTCTAGAGCCTTTGCATGGAGGGCTATCTGAAAACGGCTGTGGCGCTGAAGTTGCCTGTGAATGTGGAGTTGGTGGCATGTGAAACCCGCATGTGGAGCATTCGTTTGTGTGGGATGCTCTACCAGGTTCATTCCTAGATAATGCACTCAAAGGGCACTAAGCATAGAGTGTGAAAACTGAGTTTCCTTGAGAGCTGCTTGGAAGCCTGATGGTGTGTGAAGTTAGTGAGCCAAATGGAGTTGTTCTCCCACAAGAACCACCCGGCTGATCCTTCTTCAATATGCCCTTCACCAACATGCAGTGTTTCCTTGATTGAATTAGCTGCCACACCAATATTTGCGTCTAGAGCCTTTGCATTGAGGGCTATCTGAAAACAGCTGTGGCGCTGAAGTTGCTTGAGAATGTGGAGTTGGTGGCATGTGAAACCCGCATGTGGAGCATTCGTTTGTGTGGGATGCTCTACCAAGGTTCATTTCAGTCCTAGGCACTCAAAGGGCACTAAGCATAGAGTGTGAAAACTGAGTTTCCTTGAGAGCTGCTTGGAAGCCTGATGGTGTGTGAAGTTAGTGAGCCAAATGGAGTTGTTCTCCCACAAGAACCACTCGGCTGATCCTTCTTCAATATGCCCTTCACCTACATGCAGTGTTTCCTTGATTGAATTAGCTGCCACACCAATATTTGCGTCTAGAGCCTTTGCATGGAGGGCTATCTGAAAACGGCTGTGGCGCTGAAGTTGCCTGTGAATGTGGAGTTGGTGGCATGTGAAACCCGCATGTGGAGCATTCGTTTGTGTGGGATGCTCTACCAGGTTCATTCCTAGATAATGCACTCAAAGGGCACTAAGCATAGAGTGTGAAAACTGAGTTTCCTTGAGAGCTGCTTGGAAGCCTGATGGTGTGTGAAGTTAGTGAGCCAAATGGAGTTGTTCTCCCACAAGAACCACCCGGCTGATCCTTCTTCAATATGCCCTTCACCAACATGCTGTGTTTCCTTGATTGAATTAGCTCTCACACCAATATTTGCGTCTAGAGCCTTTGCATTGATGGCTATCAGAAAACGGCTGTGGCGCTGAAGTTGCCTGTGAATGTGGAGTTGGTGGCATGTGAAACCCGCATGTGGAGCATTCGTTTGTGTGGGATGCTCTACCAAGGTTCATTTCAGTTCTAGGAACTCAAAGGGCACTAAGCATAGAGTGTGAAAACTGAGTTTCCTTGAGAGCTGCTTGGCAGCCTGATGGTGTGTGAAGTTAGTGAGCCAAATGGAGTTGTTCTCCCACAAGAACCACTCGGCTGATCTTTCTTCAATATGCCCTTCACCTACATACAGTGTTTCCTTGATTGAATTAGCTCTCACACCAATATTTGCGTCTAGAGCCTTTGCATTGATGGCTATCAGAAAACGGCTGTGGCGCTGAAGTTGCCTGTGAATGTGGAGTTGGTGGCATGTGAAACCCGCATGTGGAGCATTCGTTTGTGTGGGATGCTCTACCAGGTTCATTCCTAGATAATGCACTCAAAGGGCACTAAGCATAGAGTGTGAAAACTGAGTTTCCTTGAGAGCTGCTTGGAAGCCTGATGGTGTGTGAAGGTAGTGAGCCAAATGGAGTTGTTCTCGCACAAGAACCACCCGGCTGATCCTTCTTCAATATGCCCTTCACCAACATGCAGTGTTTCCTTGATTGAATTAGCTCTCACACCAATATTTGCGTCTAGAGCCTTTGCATTGAGGGCTATCTGAAAACGGCTGTGGCGCTGAAGTTGCCTGTGAATGTGGAGTTGGTGGCATGTGAAACCCGCATGTGGAGCATTCGTTTGTGTGGGATGCTCACTAAGCTTCATTTCAGTGCTAGGGACTCAAAGGGCACTAAGCATAGAGTGTGAAAACTGAGTTTCCTTGAGAGCTGCTTGGAAGCCTGATGGTGTGTGAAGTTAGTGAGCCAAATGGAGTTGTTCTCCCACAAGAAACACTCGGCTGATCCTTCTTCAATATGCCCTTCACCAACATGCAGTGTTTCCTTGATTGAATTAACTCCCACACCAATATTTGCGTCTAGAGCCTTTGCATTGAATGCTATCTAAAAACGGCTGTCGCGCTGAAGTTGCCTGTGAATGTGGAGTTGGTGGCATGTGAAACCCGCATGTGGAGCATTCGTTTGTGTGGGATGCTCTACCAGGTTCATTCCTAGATAATGCACTCAAAGGGCACTAAGCATAGAGTGTGAAAACTGAGTTTCCTTGAGAGCTGGTTGGAAGCCTGATGGTGTGTGAAGTTAGTGAGCCAAATGAAGTTGTTCTCCCACAAGAGCCACTCGGCTGATCTTTCTTCAATATGCCCTTCACCTACATGCAGTGTTTCCTTGATTGAATTAGCTCTCACAGCAATATTTGCGTCTAGAGCCTTTGCATTGAGGGCTATCTGAAAACGGCTGTGGCGCTGAAGTTGCCTGTGAATGTGGAGTTGGTGGCATGTGAAACCCGCATGTGGAGCATTCGTTTGTGTGGGATGCTCTACCAGGTTCATTCCTAGATAATGCACTCAAAGGGCACTAAGCATAAAGTGTGAAAACTGAGTTTCCTTGAGAGCTGCTTGGAAGCCTGATGGTGTGTGAAGTTAATGAGCCAAATGGAGTTGTTCTCCCACAAGAACCACTCGGCTGATCTTTCTTCAATATGCCCTTCACCAACATGCAGTGTTTCATTGATTGAATTAGCTCTCACACCAATATTTGAGTCTAGAGCCTTTGCATTGAGGGCTATCTGAAAACGGCTGTGGCGCTGAAGTTGCCTGTGAATGTGGAGTTGGTGGCATGTGAAACCCGCATGTGGAGCATTCGTTTGTGTGGGATGCTCTACCAAGGTTCATTTCAGTGCTAGGCACTCAAAGGGCACTAAGCATAGACAGTGAAAACTGAGTTTCCTTGGGAGCTGCTTGGAAGCCTGATGGTGTGTGAAGTTAGTGAGCCAAATGGAGTTGTTCTCGCACAAGAACCACCCGGCTGATCCTTCTTCAATATGCCCTTCCCCAACATGCAGTGTTTCCTTGATTGAATTAGCTCCCACACCAATATTTGCGTCTAGAGCCTTTGCATTGAGGGCTATCTGAAAACGGCTGTGGCGCTGAAGTTGCCTGTGAATGTGGAGTTGGTGGCATGTGAAACCCGCATGTGGAGCATTCGTTTGTGTGGGATGCTCTACCAGATTCATTCCTAGATAATGCACTCAAAGGGCACTAAGCATAGAGTGTGAAAACTGAGTTTCCTTGGGAGCTGCTTGGAAGCCTGATGGTGTGTGAAGTTAGTGAGCCAAATGGAGTTGTTTTCCCACAAGAACCACTCGGCTGATCCTTCTTCAATATGCTCTTCACCAACATGCAGTGTTTCCTTGATTGAATTAGCTCTCACACCAATATTTGCGTCTAGAGCCTTTGCATTGATGGCTATCTGAAAACGGCTGTGGCGCTGAAGTTGCCTGAGAATGTGGAGTTGGTGGCATGTGAAAGCCGCATGTGGAGCATTCGTTTGTGTGGGATGCTCTACCAAGGTTCATTTCAGTCCTAGGCACTCAAAGGGCACTAACCATAGAGTGTGAAAACTGAGTTTCCTTGAGAGCTGCTTGGAAGCCTGATGGTGTGTGAAGTTAGTGAGCCAAATGGAGTTGTTCTCCCACAAGAACCACTCGGCTGATCCTTCTTCAATATGCCCTTCACCTACATGCAGTGATTCCTTGATTGAATTAGCTCTCACACCAATTTTTGCGTCTAGAGCCTTTGCATGGAGGGCTATCTGGAAACGGCTGTGGCGCTGAAGTTGCCTGTGAATGTGGAGTTGGTGGCATGTGAAACCCGCATGTGGAGCATTCGTTTGTGTGGGATGCTCTACCAGGTTCATTCCTAGATAATGCACTCAAAGGGCACTAAGCATAGAGTGTGAAAACTGAGTTTCCTTGAGAGCTGCTTGGAAGCCTGATGGTGTGTGAAGTTAGTGAGCCAAATGGAGTTGTTCTCCACAAGAACCACTCTGCTGATCCTTCTTCAATATGCCCTTCACCAACATGCAGTGTTTCCTTGATTGAATTAGCTCTCACACCAATATTTGCGTCTAGAGCCTTTGCATTGAGGGCTATCTGAAAACGGCTGTGGCGCTGAAGTTGCCTGTGAATGTGGAGTTGGTGGCATGTGAAACCCGCATGTGGAGCATTCGTTTGTGTGGGATGCTCTACCAAGGTTCATTTCAGTCCTAGGCACTCAAAGAGCACTAAGCATAAAGTGTGAATACTGAGTTTCCTTGAGAGCTGCTTGGAAGCCTGATGGTGTGTGAAGTTAGTGAGCCAAATGGAGTTGTTCTCCCACAAGAACCACTTGGCTGATCCTTCTTCAATATGCCCTTCACCTACATGCAGTGTTTCCTTGATTGAATTAGCTCCCACACCAATATTTGCGTCTAGAGCCTTTGCATTGAGGGCTATCTGAAAACGACTGTGGCGCTGAAGTTGCCTGTGAATGTGGAGTTGGTGGCATGTGAAACCCGCATGTGGAGCATTCGTTTGTGTGGGATGCTCACCAAGCTTCATTTCAGTGCTAGGCACTCAAAGGACACTCACCATAGGGTGTGAAAACTGAGTTTCCTTGAGAGCTGCTTGGAAGCCTGATGGTGTGTGAAGTTAGTGAGCCAAATGGAGTTGTTCTCCCACAAGAGCCACTCGGCTGATCCTTCTTCAATATGCCCTTCACCAACATGCAGTGTTTCCTTGATTGAATTAGCTCTCACACCAATATTTGCATCTAGAGCCTTTACATTGATGGCTATCTGCAAACGGCTGTGGCGCTGAAGTTGCCTGAGAATGTGGAGTTGGTGGTATGTGAAACCCGCATGTGGAGCATTCGTTTGTGTGGGATGCTCACCAAGCTTCATTTCAGTCCTAGGCACTCAAAGGACACTCACCATAGGGTGTGAAAACTGAGTTTCCTTGAGAGCTGCTTGGAAGCCTGATGGTGTGTGACGTTAGTGAGCCAAATGGAGTTGTTCTCCCACAAGAACCACTCGGCTGAACCTTCTTCAAAATGCCCTTCATCAACATGCAGTGTTTCCTTGATTGAGTTAGCTCTCACACCAATATTTGCGTCTAGAGCCTTTGCATTGAGGGCTATCTGAAAACGGCTGTGGCGTTGAAGTTGCCTGAGAATGTGGAGTTGGTGGTATGTGAAACCCGCATGTGGAGCATTCGTTTGTGTGGGATGCTCACTAAGCTTCATTTCAGTGCTAGGGACTCAAAGGGCACTAAGCATAGAGTGTGAAAACTGAGTTTCCTTGAGAGCTGCTTGGAAGCCTGATGGTGTGTGAAGTTAGTGAGCCAAATGGAGTTGTTCTCCCACAAGAAACACTCGGCTGATCCTTCTTCAATATGCCCTTCACCAACATGCAGTGTTTCCTTGATTGAATTAACTCCCACACCAATATTTGCGTCTAGAGCCTTTGCATTGAATGCTATCTAAAAACGGCTGTCGCGCTGAAGTTGCCTGTGAATGTGGAGTTGGTGGCATGTGAAACCCGCATGTGGAGCATTCGTTTGTGTGGGATGCTCTACCAGGTTCATTCCTAGATAATGCACTCAAAGGGCACTAAGCATAGAGTGTGAAAACTGAGTTTCCTTGAGAGCTGGTTGGAAGCCTGATGGTGTGTGAAGTTAGTGAGCCAAATGAAGTTGTTCTCCCACAAGAGCCACTCGGCTGATCTTTCTTCAATATGCCCTTCACCTACATGCAGTGTTTCCTTGATTGAATTAGCTCTCACAGCAATATTTGCGTCTAGAGCCTTTGCATTGAGGGCTATCTGAAAACGGCTGTGGCGCTGAAGTTGCCTGTGAATGTGGAGTTGGTGGCATGTGAAACCCGCATGTGGAGCATTCGTTTGTGTGGGATGCTCTACCAGGTTCATATCCTAGATAATGCACTCAAAGGGCACTAAGCATAAAGTGTGAAAACTGAGTTTCCTTGAGAGCTGCTTGGAAGCCTTATGGTGTGTGAAGTTAATGAGCCAAATGGAGTTGTTCTCCCACAAGAACCACTCGGCTGATCTTTCTTCAATATGCCCTTCACCAACATGCAGTGTTTCATTGATTGAATTAGCTCTCATGCCAATATTTGAGTCTAGAGCCTTTGCATTGAGGGCTATCTGAAAACGGCTGTGGCGCTGAAGTTGCCTGTGAATGTGGAGTTGGTGGCATGTGAAACCCGCATGTGGAGCATTCGTTTGTGTGGGATGCTCTACCAAGGTTCATTTCAGTGCTAGGCACTCAAAGGGCACTAAGCATAGACAGTGAAAACTGAGTTTCCTTGGGAGCTGCTTGGAAGCCTGATGGTGTGTGAAGTTAGTGAGCCAAATGGAGTTGTTCTCGCACAAGAACCACCCGGCTGATCCTTCTTCAATATGCCCTTCCCCAACATGCAGTGTTTCCTTGATTGAATTAGCTCCCACACCAATATTTGCGTCTAGAGCCTTTGCATTGAGGGCTATCTGAAAACGGCTGTGGCGCTGAAGTTGCCTGTGAATGTGGAGTTGGTGGCATGTGAAACCCGCATGTGGAGCATTCGTTTGTGTGGGATGCTCTACCAGATTCATTCCTAGATAATGCACTCAAAGGGCACTAAGCATAGAGTGTGAAAACTGAGTTTCCTTGGGAGCTGCTTGGAAGCCTGATGGTGTGTGAAGTTAGTGAGCCAAATGGAGTTGTTTTCCCACAAGAACCACCCGGCTGATCCTTCTTCAATATGCTCTTCACCAACATGCAGTGTTTCCTTGATTGAATTAGCTCTCACACCAATATTGGCGTCTAGAGCCTTTGCATTGATGGCTATCTGAAAACGGCTGTGGCGCTGAAGTTGCCTGAGAATGTGGAGTTGGTGGCATGTGAAAGCCGCATGTGGAGCATTCGTTTGTGTGGGATGCTCTACCAAGGTTCATTTCAGTCCTAGGCACTCAAAGGGCACTAACCATAGAGTGTGAAAACTGAGTTTCCTTGAGAGCTGCTTGGAAGCCTGATGGTGTGTGAAGTTAGTGAGCCAAATGGAGTTGTTCTCCCACAAGAACCACTCGGCTGATCCTTCTTCAATATGCCCTTCACCTACATGCAGTGATTCCTTGATTGAATTAGCTCTCACACCAATTTTTGCGTCTAGAGCCTTTGCATGGAGGGCTATCTGGAAACGGCTGTGGCGCTGAAGTTGCCTGTGAATGTGGAGTTGGTGGCATGTGAAACCCGCATGTGTAGCATTCGTTTGTGTGGGATGCTCTACCAGGTTCATTCCTAGATAATGCACTCAAAGGGCACTAAGCATAGAGTGTGAAAACTGAGTTTCCTTGAGAGCTGCTTGGAAGCCTGATGGTGTGTGAAGTTAGTGAGCCAAATGGAGTTGTTCTCCCACAAGAACCACTCTGCTGATCCTTCTTCAATATGCCCTTCACCAACATGCAGTGTTTCCTTGATTGAATTAGCTCTCACACCAATATTTGCGTCTAGAGCCTTTGCATTGAGGGCTATCTGAAAACGGCTGTGGCGCTGAAGTTGCCTGTGAATGTGGAGTTGGTGGCATGTGAAACCCGCATGTGGAGCATTCGTTTGTGTGGGATGCTCTACCAAGGTTCATTTCAGTCCTAGGCACTCAAAGAGCACTAAGCATAAAGTGTGAATACTGAGTTTCCTTGAGAGCTGCTTGGAAGCCTGATGGTGTGTGAAGTTAGTGAGCCAAATGGAGTTGTTCTCCCACAAGAACCACTTGGCTGATCCTTCTTCAATATGCCCTTCACCTACATGCAGTGTTTCCTTGATTGAATTAGCTCCCACACCAATATTTGCGTCTAGAGCCTTTGCATTGAGGGCTATCTGAAAACGACTGTGGCGCTGAAGTTGCCTGTGAATGTGGAGTTGGTGGCATGTGAAACCCGCATGTGGAGCATTCGTTTGTGTGGGATGCTCACCAAGCTTCATTTCAGTGCTAGGCACTCAAAGGACACTCACCATAGGGTGTGAAAACTGAGTTTCCTTGAGAGCTGCTTGGAAGCCTGATGGTGTGTGAAGTTAGTGAGCCAAATGGAGTTGTTCTCCCACAAGAGCCACTCGGCTGATCCTTCTTCAATATGCCCTTCACCAACATGCAGTGTTTCCTTGATTGAATTAGCTCTCACACCAATATTTGCATCTAGAGCCTTTACATTGATGGCTATCTGCAAACGGCTGTGGCGCTGAAGTTGCCTGAGAATGTGGAGTTGGTGGTATGTGAAACCCGCATGTGGAGCATTCGTTTGTGTGGGATGCTCACCAAGCTTCATTTCAGTCCTAGGCACTCAAAGGATACTCACCATAGGGTGTGAAAACTGAGTTTCCTTGAGAGCTGCTTGGAAGCCAGATGGTGTGTGACGTTAGTGAGCCAAATGGAGTTGTTCTCCCACAAGAACCACTCGGCTGATCCTTCTTCAAAATGCCCTTCATCAACATGCAGTGTTTCCTTGATTGAGTTAGCTCTCACACCAATATTTGCGTCTAGAGCCTTTGCATTGAGGGCTATCTGAAAACGGCTGTGGCGCTGAAGTTGCCTGTGAATGTGGAGTTGGTGGCATGTGAAACCCGCATGTGTAGCATTCGTTTGTGTGAGATGCTCACCAAGCTTCATTGCAGTGCTAGGCACTCAAAGGACACCCACCATAGGGTGTGAAAACTGAGTTTCCTTGAGAGCTGCTTGGAAGCCTGATGGTGTGTGAAGTTAGTGAGCCAAATGGAGTTGTTCTCCCACAAGAACCACTCGGCTGGACTTCTTCAATATGCCCTTCACCAACATGCAGTGTTTCCTTGATTGAATTAGCTCTCACACCAATATTTGCGTCTAGAGCCTTTGCATTGAGGGCTATCTGTAAACGGCTGTGGCGCTGAAGTTGCCTGTGAATGTGGAGTTGGTGGCATGTGAAACCCGCATGTGGAGCATTCGTTTGTGTGGGATGCTCTACCAGGTTCATTCCTAGATAATGCACTCAAAGGGCACTAAGCATAGAGTGTCAAAACTGAGTTTCCTTGAGAGCTGCTTGGAAGCCTGATGGTGTGTGAAGTTAGTGAGCCAAATGGAGTTGTTCTCCCACAAGAACCACTCGGCTGATCCTTCTTCAATATGCCCGTCACCAACATGCAGTGTTTCCTTGATTGTATTAGCTCCGACACCATTATTTGCGTCTAGAGCCTTTGCATTGAGGGCTATCTGAAAACGGCTGTGGCGCTGAAGTTGCCTGTGAATGTGGAGTTGGTGGCATGTGAAACCCGCATGTGGAGCATTCGTTTGTGTGGGATGCTCTACCAAGGTTCATTTCAGTCCTAGGCACTCAAAGAGCACTAAGCATAAAGTGTGAATACTGAGTTTCCTTGAGAGCTGCTTGGAAGCCTGATGGTGTGTGAAGTTAGTGAGCCAAATGGAGTTGTTCTCCCACAAGAAACACTCGGCTGATCCTTCTTCAATATGCCCTTCACCAACATGCAGTGATTCCTTGATTGAATTAGCTCTCACACCAATATTTGCGTCTAGAGCCTTTGCATTGAGGGCTATCTGAAAACGGCTGTGGCGCTGAAGTTGCCTGTGAATGTGGAGTTGGTGGCATGTGAAACCCGCATGTGGAGCATTCGTTTGTGTGGGATGCTCTACCAAGGTTCATTTCAGTCCTAGGCACTCAAAGGGCACTAAGCATAGACTGTGAAAACTGAGTTTCCTTGGGAGCTGCTTGGAAGCCTGATGGTGTGTGAAGTTAGTGAGCCAAATGAAGTTGTTCTCCCACAAGAGCCACTCGGCTGATCCTTCCTCAATATGCCCTTCACCTACATGCAGTGTTTCCTTGATTGAATTAGCTCTCACACCAATATTTGCGTCTAGAGCCTTTGCATTGAGGGCTATCTGAAAACGGCTGTGGCGCTGAAGTTGGCTGAGAATGTGGAGTTGGTGGCATGTGAAACCCGCATGTGGAGCATTCGTTTGTGTGGGATGCTCTACTAGGTTCATTCCTAGATAATGCACTCAAAGGGCACTAAGCATAGAGTGTGAAAACTGAGTTTCCTTGAGAGCTGCTTGGAAGCATGATGGTGTGTGAAGTTAGTGAGCCAAATGGAGTTGTTCTCCCACAAGAGCCACTCGGCTGATCCTTCTTCAATATGCCCTTCACCTACATGCAGTGTTTCCTTGATTGAATTAGCTCCCACACAAATATTTGCGTCTACAGCCTTTGCATTGAGGGCTATCTGAAAACGACTGTGGCGCTGAAGTTGCCTGTGAATGTGGAGTTGGTGGCATGTGAAACCCGCATGTGGAGCATTCGTTTGTGTGGGATGCTCACCAAGATTCATTTCAGTGCTAGGCACTCATAGGACACTCACCATAGGGTGTGAAAACTGAGTTTCCTTGAGAGCTGCTTGGAAGCCTGATGGTGTGTGAAGTTAGTGAGCCAAATGGAGTTGTTCTCCCACAAGAGCCACTCGGCTGATCCTTCTTCAATATGCCCTTCACCAACATGCAGTGTTTCCTTGATTGAATTAGCTCTCACACCAATATTTGCGTCTAGAGCCTTTGCATTGAGGGCTATCTAAAAACGGCTGTGGCGCTGAAGTTGCCTGTGAATGTGGAGTTGGTGGCATGTGACTCCCGCATGTGGAGCATTCGTTTGTGTGAGATGCTCACCAAGCTTCATTGCAGTGCTAGGCACTCAAAGGACACCCACCATAGGGTGTGAAAACTGAGTTTCCTTGAGAGCTGCTTGGAAGCCTGATGGTGTGTGAAGTTAGTGAGCCAAATGGAGTTGTTCTCCCACAAGAACCACTCGGCTGGACTTCTTCAATATGCCCTTCACCAACATGCAGTGTTTCCTTGATTGAATTAGCTCTCACACCAATATTTGCGTCTAGAGCCTTTGCATTGAGGGCTATCTGTGAACGGCTGTGGCGCTGAAGTTGCCTGTGAATGTGGAGTTGGTGGCATGTGAAACCCGCATGTGGAGCATTCGTTTGTGTAGGATGCTCTACCAGGTTCATTCCTAGATAATGCACTCAAAGGGCACTAAGCATAGAGTGTGAAAACTGAGTTTCCTTGAGAGCTGCTTGGAAGCCTGATGGTGTGTGAAGTTAGTGAGACAAATGGAGTTGTTCTCCCACAAGAACCACACGGCTGATGCTTCTTCAATATGCCCGTCACCAACATGCAGTGTTTCCTTGATTGAATTAGCTCCCACACAATTATTTGCGTCTAGAGCCTTTGCATTGAGGGCTATCTGAAAGCGGCTGTGGAGCTGAAGTTGCCTGAGAATGTGGAGTTGGTGGCATGTGAAACCCGCATGTGGAGCATTCCTTTGTGTGAGATGCTCTACCAGGTTCATTCCTAGATAATGCACTCAAAGGGCACTAAGCATAGAGTGTGAAAACTGAGTTTCCTTGAGAGCTGCTTGGAAGCCTGATGGTGTGTGAAGTTAGTGAGCCAAATGGAGTTGTTCTCCCACAAGAAACACTCGGCTGATCCTTCTTCAATATGCCCTTCACCAACATTCAGTGTTTCCTTGATTGAATTAACTCCCACACCAATATTTGCGTCTAGAGCCTTTGCATTGAATGCTATCTGAAAACGGCTGTGGAGCTGAAGTTGCCTGTGAATGTGGAGTTGGTGGCATGTGAAACCCGCATGTGGAGCATTCGTTTGTGTGGGATGCTCTACCAGGTTCATTCCTAGATAATGCACTCAAAGGGCACTAAGCATAGAGTGTGAAAACTGAGTTTCCTTGAGAGCTGCTTGGAAGCCTGATGGTGTGTGAAGTTAGTGAGCCAAATGAAGTTGTTCTCCCACAAGAGTCACTCGGCTGATCCTTCTTCAATATGCCCTTCACCTACATGCAGTGTTTCCTTGATTGAATTAGCTCTCACAGCAATATTTGCGTCTAGAGCCTTTGCATTGAGGGCTATCTGAAAACGGCTGTGGCGCTGAAGTTGCCTGTGAATGTGGAGTTGGTGGCATGTGAAACACGCATGTGGAGCATTCGTTTGTGTGGGATGCTCTACCAGGTTCATTCCTAGATAATGCACTAAAAGGGCACTAAGCATAAAGTGTGAAAACTGAGTTTCCTTGAGAGCTGCTTGGAAGCCTGATGGTGTGTGAAGTTAATGAGCCAAATGGAGTTGTTCTCCCACAAGAACCACTCGGCTGATCCTTCTTCTATATGCCCTTCACCAACATGCAGTGTTTCCTTGATTGAATTAGCTCTCACACCAATATTTGCGTCTAGAGCCTTTGCATTGAGGGCTATCTGAAAACGGCTGTGGCACTGAAGTTGCCTGAGAATGTGGAGTTGGTGGCATGTGAAACCCGCATGTGGAGCATTCGTTTGTGTG
This sequence comes from Ochotona princeps, assembly GCF_030435755.1. NCBI lineage: Eukaryota > Metazoa > Chordata > Mammalia > Lagomorpha > Ochotonidae > Ochotona > Ochotona princeps. The sequence goes on along the minus strand of NW_026699089.1, from coordinate 28,003 downwards.
GGATGCTCTACTAGGTTCATTCCTAGATAATGCACTCAAAGGGCACTAAGCATAGAGTGTGAAAACTGAGTTTCCTTGAGAGCTGCTTGGAAGCCTGATGGTGTGTGAAGTTAGTGAGCCAAATGGAGTTGTTCTCCCACAAGAGCCACTTGGCTGATCCTTCTTCAATATGCCCTTCACCTACATGCAGTGTTTCCTTGATTGAATTAGCTCCCACACCAATATTTGCGTCTAGAGCCTTTGCATTGAGGGCTATCTGAAAACGACTGTGGCGCTGAAGTTGCCTGTGAATGTGGAGTTGGTGGCATGTGAAACCCGCATGTGGAGCATTCGTTTGTGTGGGATGCTCACCAAGCTTCATTTCAGTGCTAGGCACTCAAAGGACACTCACCATAGGGTGTGAAAACTGAGTTTCCTTGAGAGCTGCTTGGCAGCCTGATGGTGTGTGAAGTTAGTGAGCCAAATGGAGTTGTTCTCCCACAAGAGCCACTCGGCTGATCCTTCTTCAATATGCCCTTCACCAACATGCAGTGTTTCCTTGATTGAATTAGCTCTCACACCAATATTTGCATCTAGAGCCTTTACATTGATGGCTATCTGCAAACGGCTGTGGCGCTGAAGTTGCCTGAGAATGTGGAGTTGGTGGTATGTGAAACCCGCATGTGGAGCATTCGTTTGTGTGGGATGCTCACCAAACTTCATTTCAGTCCTAGGCACTCAAAGGACACTCACCATAGGGTGTGAAAACTGAGTTTCCTTGAGAGCTGCTTGGAAGCCTGATGGTGTGTGACGTTAGTGAGCCAAATGGAGTTGTTCTCCCACAAGAACCACTCGGCTGAACCTTCTTCAAAATGCCCTTCATCAACATGCAGTGTTTCCTTGATTGAGTTAGCTCTCACACCAATATTTGCGTCTAGAGCCTTTGCATTGAGGGCTATCTGAAAACGGCTGTGGCGCTGAAGTTGCCTGTGAATGTGGAGTTGGTGGCATGTGAAACCCGCATGTGGAGCATTCGTTTGTGTGAGATGCTCACCAAGCTTCATTGCAGTGCTAGGCACTCAAAGGACACCCACCATAGGGTGTGAAAACTGAGTTTCCTTGAGAGCTGCTTGGAAGCCTGATGGTGTGTGAAGTTAGTGAGCCAAATGGAGTTGTTCTCCCACAAGAACCACTCGGCTGGACTTCTTCAATATGCCCTTCACCAACATGCAGTGTTTCCTTGATTGAATTAGCTCTCACACCAATATTTGCGTCTAGAGCCTTTGCATTGAGGGCTATCTGTAAACGGCTGTGGCGCTGAAGTTGCCTGTGAATGTGGAGTTGGTGGCATGTGAAACCCGCATGTGGAGCATTCGTTTGTGTGGGATGCTCTACCAGGTTCATTCCTAGATAATGCACTCAAAGGGCACTAAGCATAGAGTGTGAAAACTGAGTTTCCTTGAGAGCTGCTTGGCAGCCTGATGGTGTGTGAAGTTAGTGAGCCAAATGGAGTTGTTCTCCCACAAGAACCACTCGGCTGATCCTTCTTCAATATGCCCGTCACCAACATGCAGTGTTTCCTTGATTGAATTAGCTCTCACACCAATATTTGCGTCTAGAGCCTTTGCATTGAGGGCTATCTGAAAGCGGCTGTGGAGCTGAAGTTGCCTGAGAATGTGGAGTTGGTGGCATGTGAAACCCGCATGTGGAGCATTCGTTTGTGTGAGATGCTCTACCAGGTTCATTCCTAGATAATGCACTCAAAGGGCACTAAGCATAGAGTGTGAAAACTGAGTTTCCTTGAGAGCTGCTTGGAAGCCTGATGGTGTGTGAAGTTAGTGAGCCAAATGGAGTTGTTCTCCCACAAGAAACACTCGGCTGATCCTTCTTCAATATGCCCTTCACCAACATGCAGTGTTTCCTTGATTGAATTAACTCCCACACCAATATTTGCGTCTAGAGCCTTTGCATTGAATGCTATCTGAAAACGGCTGTGGAGCTGAAGTTGCCTGTGAATGTGGAGTTGGTGGCATGTGAAACCCGCATGTGGAGCATTCGTTTGTGTGGGATGCTCTACCAAGGTTCATTTCAGTGCTAGGCACTCAAAGGGCACTAAGAATAGACTGTGAAAACTGAGTTTCCTTGGGAGCTGCTTGGAAGCCTGATGGTGTGTGAAGTTAGTGAGCCAAATGGAGTTGTTCTCCCACAAGAGCCACTCGGCTGATCCTTCCTCAATATGCCCTTCACCTACATGCAGTGTTTCCTTGATTGAATTAGCTCTCACACCAATATTTGCGTCTAGAGCCTTTGCATTGAGGGCTATCTGAAAACGGCTGTGGCACTGAAGTTGCCTGAGAATGTGGAGTTGGTGGCATGTGAAACCCGCATGTGGAGCATTCGTTTGTGTGGGATGCTCTACTAGGTTCATTCCTAGATAATGCACTCAAAGGGCACTAAGCATAGAGTGTGAAAACTGAGTTTCCTTGAGAGCTGCTTGGAAGCCTGATGGTGTGTGAAGTTAGTGAGCCAAATGGAGTTGTTCCGCCAGAAGAGCCACTCGGCTGATCCTTCTTCAATATGCCCTTCACCAACATGCAGTGTTTCCTTGATTGAATTACCTCTCACACCAATATTTGCATCTAGAGCCTTTACATTGATGGCTATCTGCAAACGGCTGTGGCGCTGAAGTTGCCTGTGAATGTGGAGTTGGTGGTATGTGAAACCCGCATGTGGAGCATTCGTTTGTGTGGGATGCTCACCAAGCTTCATTTCAGTCCTAGGCACTCAAAGGACACTCACCATAGGGTGTGAAAACTGAGTTTCCTTGAGAGCTGCTTGGAAGCCTGATGGTGTGTGACGTTAGTGAGCCAAATGGAGTTGTTCTCCCACAAGAACCACTCGGCTGAACCTTCTTCAAAATGCCCTTCATCAACATGCAGTGTTTCCTTGATTGAGTTAGCTCTCACACCAATATTTGGGTCTAGAGCCTTTGCATTGAGGGCTATCTGAAAACGGCTGTGGCGCTGAAGTTGCCTGTGAATGTGGAGTTGGTGGCATGTGAAACCCGCATGTGGAGCATTCGTTTGTGTGAGATGCTCACCAAGCTTCATTGCAGTGCTAGGCACTCAAAGGACACCCACCATAGGGTGTGAAAACTGAGTTTCCTTGAGAGCTGCTTGGAAGCCTGATGGTGTGTGAAGTTAGTGAGCCAAATGGAGTTGTTCTCCCACAAGAACCACTCAGCTGATCCTTCTTCAATATGCCCTTCACCAACATGCAGTGTTTCCTTGATTGAATTAGCTCTCACACCAATATTTGCGTCTAGAGCCTTTGCATTGAGGGCTATCTGAAAACGGCTGTGGCGCTGAAGTTGCCTGTGAATGTGGAGTTGGTGGCATGTGAAACCCGCATGTGGAGCATTCGTTTGTCTGCGATGCTCTACCAAGCTTCATTTCAGTCCTAGGCACTCAAAGGACACCCACCATAAGTGTGAAAACTGAGTTTCCTTGAGAGCTGCTTGGAAGCCTGATGGTGTGTGAAGTTAGTGAGCCAAATGGAGTTGTTCTCCCACAAGAGCCACCCGGCTGATCCTTCTTCAATATGCCCTTCACCTACATGCAGCGTTTCCTTGATTGAATTAGCTCTCACAGCAATATTTGCGTCTAGAGCCTTTGCATTGAGGGCTATCTGAAAACGGCTGTGGCGCTGAAGTTGCCTGTGAATGTGGAGTTGGTGGCATGTGAAACCCGCATGTGGAGCATTCGTTTGTGTGGGATGCTCTACCAGGTTCATTCCTAGATAATGCACTCAAAGGGCACTAAGCATAGAGTGTGAAAGCTGCGTTTCCTTGGGAGCTGCTTGGAAGCCTGATGGTGTGTGAAGTTAGTGAGCCAAATGGAGTTGTTCTCCCACAAGAACCACTCGGCTGATCCTTCTTCAATATGCCCTTCACCAACATGCAGTGTTTCCTTGATTGAATTAGCTCCACACCAATATTTGCGTCTAGAGCCTTTGCATTGAGGGCTATCTGAAAACGGCTGTGGCGCTGAAGTTGCCTGAGAATGTGGAGTTGGTGGTATGTGAAACCCGCATGTGGAGCATTCGTTTGTGTGGGATGCTCTACCAGGTTCATTTCTAGATAATTCACTCAAAGGGCACTAAGCATAGAGTGTAAAAACTGAGTATCCTTGAGAGCTGCTTGGAAGCCTGATGGTGTGTGAAGTTAGTGCGCCAAATGGAGTTGTTCTCGCACAAGAACCACTCGGCTGATCCTTCTTCAATATGCCCTTCACCAACAGCAAGTGTTTCCTTGATTGAATTAGCTCTCACACCAATATTTGCGTCTAGAGCCTTTGCATTGAGGGCTATCTGAAAACGACTGTTGCGCTGAAGTTGCCTGTGAATGTGGAGTTGGTGGCATGTGAAACCCGCATGTGGAGCATTCGTTTGTGTGGGATGCTCTACCAGGTTCATTTCTAGATAACGCACTCTAAAGGCACTAAGCATAGAGTGTAAAAACTGAGTTTCCTTGAGAGCTGCTTGGAAGCCTGATGGTGTGTGAAGTTAGTGAGCCAAATGGAGTTGTTCTCCCACAAGAGCCACTCGGCTGATCCTTCTTCAATATGCCCTTCACCTACATGCAGTGTTTCCTTGATTGAATTAGCTCCCACACAAATATTTGCGTCTACAGCCTTTGCATTGAGGGCTATCTGAAAACGACTGTGGCGCTGAAGTTGCCTGTGAATGTGGAGTTGGTGGCATGTGAAACCCGCATGTGGAGCATTCGTTTGTGTGGGATGCTCACCAAGCTTCATTCAGTGCTAGGCACTCAAAGGACACTCACCATAGGGTGTGAAAACTGAGTTTCCTTGAGAGCTGCTTTGAAGCCTGATGGTGTGTGAAGTTAGTGAGCCAAATGGAGTTGTTCTCCCACAAGAGCCACTCGGCTGATCCTTCTTCAATATGCCCTTCACCAACATGCAGTGTTTCCTTGATTGAATTAGCTCTCACACCAATATTTGCGTCTAGAGCCTTTGCATTGAGGGCTATCTAAAAACGGCTGTGGCGCTGAAGTTGCCTGTGAATGTGGAGTTGGTGGCATGTGACTCCCGCATGTGGAGCATTCGTTTGTGTGAGATGCTCACCAAGCTTCATTGCAGTGCTAGGCACTCAAAGGACACCCACCATAGGGTGTGAAAACTGAGTTTCCTTGAGAGCTGCTTGGAAGCCTGATGGTGTGTGAAGTTAGTGAGCCAAATGGAGTTGTTCTCCCACAAGAACCACTCGGCTGGACTTCTTCAATATGCCCTTCACCAACATGCAGTGTTTCCTTGATTGAATTAGCTCTCACACCAATATTTGCGTCTAGAGCCTTTGCATTGAGGGCTATCTGTAAACGGCTGTGGCACTGAAGTTGCCTGTGAATGTGGAGTTGGTGGCATGTGAAACCCGCATGTGGAGCATTCGTTTGTGTAGGATGCTCTAGCAGGTTCATTCCTAGATAATGCACTCAAAGGGCACTAAGCATAGAGTGTGAAAACTGAGTTTCCTTGAGAGCTGCTTGGAAGCCTGATGGTGTGTGAAGTTAGTGAGACAAATGGAGTTGTTCTCCCACAAGAACCACACGGCTGATGCTTCTTCAATATGCCCGTCACCAACATGCAGTGTTTCCTTGATTGAATTAGCTCCCACACAATTATTTGCGTCTAGAGCCTTTGCATTGAGGGCTATCTGAAAGCGGCTGTGGAGCTGAAGTTGCCTGAGAATGTGGAGTTGGTGGCATGTGAAACCCGCATGTGGAGCATTCCTTTGTGTGAGATGCTCTACCAGGTTCATTCCTAGATAATGCACTCAAAGGGCACTAAGCATAGAGTGTGAAAACTGAGTTTCCTTGAGAGCTGCTTGGAAGCCTGATGGTGTGTGAAGTTAGTGAGCCAAATGGAGTTGTTCTCCCACAAGAAACACTCGGCTGATCCTTCTTCAATATGCCCTTCACCAACATTCAGTGTTTCCTTGATTGAATTAACTCCCACACCAATATTTGCGTCTAGAGCCTTTGCATTGAATGCTATCTGAAAACGGCTGTGGAGCTGAAGTTGCCTGTGAATGTGGAGTTGGTGGCATGTGAAACCCGCATGTGGAGCATTCGTTTGTGTGGGATGCTCTACCAGGTTCATTCCTAGATAATGCACTCAAAGGGCACTAAGCATAGAGTGTGAAAACTGAGTTTCCTTGAGAGCTGCTTGGAAGCCTGATGGTGTGTGAAGTTAGTGAGCCAAATGAAGTTGTTCTCCCACAAGAGTCACTCGGCTGATCCTTCTTCAATATGCCCTTCACCTACATGCAGTGTTTCCTTGATTGAATTAGCTCTCACAGCAATATTTGCGTCTAGAGCCTTTGCATTGAGGGCTATCTGAAAACGGCTGTGGCGCTGAAGTTGCCTGTGAATGTGGAGTTGGTGGCATGTGAAACACGCATGTGGAGCATTCGTTTGTGTGGGATGCTCTACCAGGTTCATTCCTAGATAATGCACTAAAAGGGCACTAAGCATAAAGTGTGAAAACTGAGTTTCCTTGAGAGCTGCTTGGAAGCCTGATGGTGTGTGAAGTTAATGAGCCAAATGGAGTTGTTCTCCCACAAGAACCACTCGGCTGATCCTTCTTCTATATGCCCTTCACCAACATGCAGTGTTTCCTTGATTGAATTAGCTCTCACACCAATATTTGCGTCTAGAGCCTTTGCATTGAGGGCTATCTGAAAACGGCTGTGGCACTGAAGTTGCCTGAGAATGTGGAGTTGGTGGCATGTGAAACCCGCATGTGGAGCATTCGTTTGTGTGGGATGCTCTACTAGGTTCATTCCTAGATAATGCACTCAAAGGGCACTAAGCATAGAGTGTGAAAACTGAGTTTCCTTGAGAGCTGCTTGGAAGCCTGATGGTGTGTGAAGTTAGTGAGCCAAATGGAGTTGTTCTCCCACAAGAGCCACTTGGCTGATCCTTCTTCAATATGCCCTTCACCTACATGCAGTGTTTCCTTGATTCAATTAGCTCCCACACCAATATTTGCGTCTAGAGCCTTTGCATTGAGGGCTATCTGAAAACGACTGTGGCGCTGAAGTTGCCTGTGAATGTGGAGTTGGTGGCATGTGAAACCCGCATGTGGAGCATTCGTTTGTGTGGGATGCTCACCAAACTTCATTTCAGTCCTAGGCACTCAAAGGACACTCACCATAGGGTGTGAAAACTGAGTTTCCTTGAGAGCTGCTTGGAAGCCTGATGGTGTGTGACGTTAGTGAGCCAAATGGAGTTGTTCTCCCACAAGAACCACTCGGCTGAACCTTCTTCAAAATGCCCTTCATCAACATGCAGTGTTTCCTTGATTGAGTTAGCTCTCACACCAATATTTGCGTCTAGAGCCTTTGCATTGAGGGCTATCTGAAAACGGCTGTGGCGCTGAAGTTGCCTGTGAATGTGGAGTTGGTGGCATGTGAAACCCGCATGTGGAGCATTCGTTTGTGTGGGATGCTCTACCAGGTTCATTCCTAGATAATGCACTCAAAGGGCACTAAGCATAGAGTGTGAAAACTGAGTTTCCTTGAGAGCTGCTTGGCAGCCTGATGGTGTGTGAAGGTAGTGAGCCAAATGGAGTTGTTCTCCCACAAGAACCACTCGGCTGATCCTTCTTCAATATGCCCGTCACCAACATGCAGTGTTTCCTTGATTGAATTAGCTCTCACACCAATATTTGCGTCTAGAGCCTTTGCATTGAGGGCTATCTGAAAGCGGCTGTGGAGCTGAAGTTGCCTGAGAATGTGGAGTTGGTGGCATGTGAAACCCGCATGTGGAGCATTCGTTTGTGTGAGATGCTCTACCAGGTTCATTCCTAGATAATGCACTCAAAGGGCACTAAGCATAGAGTGTGAAAACTGAGTTTCCTTGAGAGCTGCTTGGAAGCCTGATGGTGTGTGAAGTTAGTGAGCCAAATGGAGTTGTTCTCCCACAAGAAACACTCGGCTGATCCTTCTTCAATATGCCCTTCACCAACATGCAGTGTTTCCTTGATTGAATTAACTCCCACACCAATATTTGCGTCTAGAGCCTTTGCATTGAATGCTATCTGAAAACGGCTGTGGAGCTGAAGTTGCCTGTGAATGTGGAGTTGGTGGCATGTGAAACCCGCATGTGGAGCATTCGTTTGTGTGGGATGCTCTACCAAGGTTCATTTCAGTGCTAGGCACTCAAAGGGCACTAAGAATAGACTGTGAAAACTGAGTTTCCTTGGGAGCTGCTTGGAAGCCTGATGGTGTGTGAAGTTAGTGAGCCAAATGGAGTTGTTCTCCCACAAGAGCCACTCGGCTGATCCTTCCTCAATATGCCCTTCACCTACATGCAGTGTTTCCTTGATTGAATTAGCTCTCACACCAATATTTGCGTCTAGAGCCTTTGCATTGAGGGCTATCTGAAAACGGCTGTGGCACTGAAGTTGCCTGAGAATGTGGAGTTGGTGGCATGTGAAACCCGCATGTGGAGCATTCGTTTGTGTGGGATGCTCTACTAGGTTCATTCCTAGATAATGCACTCAAAGGGCACTAAGCATAGAGTGTGAAAACTGAGTTTCCTTGAGAGCTGCTTGGAAGCCTGATGGTGTGTGAAGTTAGTGAGCCAAATGGAGTTGTTCCGCCAGAAGAGCCACTTGGCTGATCCTTCTTCAATATGCCCTTCACCAACATGCAGTGTTTCCTTGATTGAATTACCTCTCACACCAATATTTGCATCTAGAGCCTTTACATTGATGGCTATCTGCAAACGGCTGTGGCGCTGAAGTTGCCTGTGAATGTGGAGTTGGTGGTATGTGAAACCCGCATGTGGAGCATTCGTTTGTGTGGGATGCTCACCAAGCTTCATTTCAGTCCTAGGCACTCAAAGGACACTCACCATAGGGTGTGAAAACTGAGTTTCCTTGAGAGCTGCTTGGAAGCCTGATGGTGTGTGACGTTAGTGAGCCAAATGGAGTTGTTCTCCCACAAGAACCACTCGGCTGAACCTTCTTCAAAATGCCCTTCATCAACATGCAGTGTTTCCTTGATTGAGTTAGCTCTCACACCAATATTTGGGTCTAGAGCCTTTGCATTGAGGGCTATCTGAAAACGGCTGTGGCGCTGAAGTTGCCTGTGAATGTGGAGTTGGTGGCATGTGAAACCCGCATGTGGAGCATTCGTTTGTGTGAGATGCTCACCAAGCTTCATTGCAGTGCTAGGCACTCAAAGGACACCCACCATAGGGTGTGAAAACTGAGTTTCCTTGAGAGCTGCTTGGAAGCCTGATGGTGTGTGAAGTTAGTGAGCCAAATGGAGTTGTTCTCCCACAAGAACCACTCGGCTGATCCTTCTTCAATATGCCCTTCACCAACATGCAGTGTTTCCTTGATTGAATTAGCTCTCACACCAATATTTGCGTCTAGAGCCTTTGCATTGAGGGCTATCTGAAAACGGCTGTGGCGCTGAAGTTGCCTGTGAATGTGGAGTTGGTGGCATGTGAAACCCGCATGTGGAGCATTCGTTTGTCTGCGATGCTCTACCAAGCTTCATTTCAGTCCTAGGCACACAATGGGCACTAAGCATAGAGTGTGAAAACTGAGTTTCCTTGAGAGCTGCTTGGAAGCCTGATGGTGTGTGAAGTTAGTGAGCCAAATGGAGTTGTTCTCCCACAAGAGCCACCCGGCTGATCCTTCTTCAATATGCCCTTCACCTACATGCAGCGTTTCCTTGATTGAATTAGCTCTCACAGCAATATTTGCGTCTAGAGCCTTTGCATTGAGGGCTATCTGAAAACGGCTGTGGCGCTGAAGTTGCCTGTGAATGTGGAGTTGGTGGCATGTGAAACCCGCATGTGGAGCATTCGTTTGTGTGGGATGCTCTACCAGGTTCATTCCTAGATAATGCACTCAAAGGGCACTAAGCATAGAGTGTGAAAGCTGCGTTTCCTTGGGAGCTGCTTGGAAGCCTGATGGTGTGTGAAGTTAGTGCGCCAAATGGAGTTGTTCTCGCACAAGAACCACTCGGCTGATCCTTCTTCAATATGCCCTTCACCAACAGCAAGTGTTTCCTTGATTGAATTAGCTCTCACACCAATATTTGCGTCTAGAGCCTTTGCATTGAGGGCTATCTGAAAACGACTGTTGCGCTGAAGTTGCCTGTGAATGTGGAGTTGGTGGCATGTGAAACCCGCATGTGGAGCATTCGTTTGTGTGGGATGCTCTACCAGGTTCATTTCTAGATAACGCACTCTAAAGGCACTAAGCATAGAGTGTAAAAACTGAGTTTCCTTGAGAGCTGCTTGGAAGCCTGATGGTATGGGAAGTTAGTGAGCCAAATGGAGTTGTTCTCCCACAAGAACCACTCAGCTGATCCTTCTTCAATATGTCCTTCACCAACATGCAGTGTTTCCTTGATTGAATTAGCTCTCACACCAATATTTGCGTCTAGAGCCTTTGCATTGAGGGCTATCTGAAAACGGCTGTGGCTCTGAATTTGCCTGTGAATGTGGAGTTGGTGGCATGTGAAACCCGCATGTGGAGCATTCGTTTGTGTGGGATGCTCACCAAGCTTCATTTCAGTCCTAGGCACTCAAAGGGCACTAAGCATAGAGTGTGAAAACTGAGTTTCCTTGAGAGCTGCTTGGAAGCCTGATGGTGTGTGAAGTTAGTGAGCCAAATGGAGTTTTTCTCCCACAAGAACCACTCAGCTGATCCATCTTCAATATGCCCTTCACCAACATGCAGTGTTTCCTTGATTGAATTAGCTCTCACACCAATATTTGCTTCTAGAGCCTTTGCATTGAGGGCTATCTTAAAACGGCTGTGGCACTGAAGTTGCCTGTGAATGTGGAGTTGGTGGCATGTGAAACCCGCATGTGGAGCATTCGTTTGTGTGGGATGCTCTACCAGGTTCATTTCTAGATAATGCACTCAAAGGGCACTAAGCATAGAGTGTAAAAACTGAGTTTCCTTGAGAGCTGCTTGGAAGCCTGATGGTGTGTGAAGTTAGTGAGCCAAATGGAGTTGTTCTCCCACAAGAACCACTCGGCTGATCCTTCTTCAATATGCATTTCACCAACATGCAGTGTTTCCTTGATTGAATTAGCTCTCACACCAATATTTGCGTCTAGAGCCTTTGCATTGAGGGCTATCTGAAAACGGCTGTGGCGCTGAAGTTGCCTGTGAATGTGGAGTTGGTGGCATGTGAAACCCGCATGTGGAGCATTCGTTTGTGTGGGATGCTCACCAAGCTTCATTTCAGTGCAGGGCACACAAAGGACACTCACCATAGGGTGTGAAAACTGAGTTTCCTTGAGAGCTGCTTGGAAGCCTGATGGTGTGTGAAGTTAGTGAGACAAATGGAGTTGTTCTCCCACAAGAACCACTCATCTGATCCTTCTTCAATATGCCCTTCACCTACATGCAGTGTTTCCTTGATTGAATTAGCTCTCACACCAATATTTGCGTCTAGAGCCTTTGCATTGAGGGCTATCTGAAAACGGCTGTGGCGCTGAAGTTGCCTGTGAATGTGGAGTTGGTGGCATGTGAAACCCGCATGTGGAGCATTCGTTTGTGTGGGATGCTCTACCAGGTTCATTTCTAGATAATTCACTCAAAGGGCACTAAGCATAGAGTGTAAAAACTGAGTATCCTTGAGAGCTGCTTGGAAGCCTGATGGTGTGTGAAGTTAGTGCGCCAAATGGAGTTGTTCTCCCACAAGAACCACTCGGCTGATCCTTCTTCAATATACCCTTCACCAACATGCAGTGTTTCCTTGATTGAATTAGCTCTCACACCAATATTTGCGTCTAGAGCCTTTGCATTGAGGGCTATCTGAAAACGACTGTGGCGCTGAAGTTGCCTGTGAATGTGGAGTTGGTGGCATGTGAAACCCGCATGTGGAGCATTCGTTTGTGTGGGATGCTCTACCAGGTTCATTTCTAGATAATGCACTCTAAAGGTACTAAGCATAGAGTGTAAAAACTGAGTTTCCTTGAGAGCTGCTTGGAAGCCTGATGGTGTGTGAAGTTAGTGAGCCAAATGGAGTTGTTCTCCCACAAGAACCACTCAGCTGATCCTTCTTCAATATGCCCTTCACCAACATGCAGTGTTTCCTTGATTGAATTAGCTCTCACACCAATATTTGCGTCTAGAGCCTTTGCGTTGAGGGCTATCTGAAAACGGCTGTGGCTCTGAATTTGCCTGTGAATGTGGAGTTGGTGGCATGTGAAACCCGCATGTGGAGCATTCGTTTGTGTGGGATGCTCACCAAGCTTCATTTCAGTCCTAGATAATGCACTCAAAGGGCACTAAGCATAGAGTGTGAAAACTGAGTTTCCTTGAGAGCTGCTTGGAATCCTGATGGTGTGTGAAGTTAGTGAGCCAAATGGAGTTGTTCTCCCACACGAGCCTCTCGGCTGATCCTTCTTCAATATGCCCTTCACCAACATGCAGTGTTTCCTTGATTGAATTAGCTATCACACCAATATTTGCATCTAGAGCCTTTGCTTTGAGGGCTATCTGAAAACGGCTGTGGCGCTGAAGTTGCCTGAGAATGTGGAGTTGGTGGCATGTGAAACCCGCATGTGGAGCATTCGTTTGTGTGGGATGCTCTACCTGGTTCATTCCTAGATAATGCACTCAAAGGGCACTAAGCATAGAGTATGAAAGCTGCGTTTCCTTGGGATCTGCTTGGAAGCCTGATGGTGTGTGAAGTTAGTGAGCCAAATGGAGTTGTTCTCCCACAAGAACCACTCAGCTGATCCTTCTTCAATATGCCCTTCACCAACATGCAGTGTTTCCTTGATTGAATTAGCTCTCACACCAATATTTGCGTCTAGAGCCTTTGCATTGAGGGCTCTCTGAAAACGGCTGTGGCACTGAAGTTGCCTGTGAATGTGGAGTTGGTGGCAAGTGAAACCCGCATGTGGAGCATTCGTTTGTGTGGGATGCTCTACCAGGTTCATTCCTAGATAATGCACTCAAAGGGCACTAAGCATAGAGTGTGAAAACTGAGTTTCCTTGAGAGCTGCTTGGAAGCCTGATGGTGTGTGAAGTTAGTGAGCCAAATGGAGTTGTTCTCCCACAAGAACCACTCGGCTGATCCTTCTTCAATATGCCCTTCACCAACATGCAGTGTTTACTTGATTGAATTAGCTCTCACACCAATATTTGCGTCTAGAGCCTTTGCATTGAGGGCTATCGGAAAACGGCTGTGGCGCTGAAGTTGCCTGTGAATGTGGAGTTGGTGGCATGTGAAACCCGCATGTGGAGCATTCGTTTGTGTGGGATGCTCTACCAGGTTCATTTCTAGATAATGCACTCTAAAGGCACTAAGCATAGAGTGTAAAAACTGAGTATCCTTGAGAGCTGCTTGGAAGCCTGATGATGTGTGAAGATAGTGAGCCAAATGGAGTTGTTCTCCCACAAGAACCACTCGGCTGATCCTTCTTCAATATGCATTTCACCAACATGCAGTGTTTCCTTGATTGAATTAGCTCTCACACCAATATTTGCGTCTAGAGCCTTTGCATTGAGGGCTATCTGAAAACGGCTGTATCGCTGAAGTTGCCTGTGAATGTGGAGTTGGTGGCATGTGAAACCCGCATGTGGAGCATTCGTTTGTGTGGGATGCTCACCAAGCTTCATTTCAGTCCCAGGCACTCAAAGGGCACTAAGCATAGAGAATGAAAGCTGAGTTTCCTTGAGAGCTGCTTGGAAGCCTGATGGTGTGTGAAGTTAGTGAGACAAATGGAGTTGTTCTCCCACAAGAACCACTCAGCTGATCCTTCTTCAATATGCCCTTCACCAACATGCAGTGTTTCCTTGATTGAATTAGCTCTCACACCAATATTTGCGTCTAGAGCCTTTGCATTGAGGGCTATCTGAAAACGGCTGTGGCGCTGAAGTTGCCTGTGAATGTGGAGTTGGTGGCATGTGAAACCCGCATGTGGAGCATTCGTTTGTGTGAGATGCTCACCAAGCTTCATGTCAGTGCTAGGCACTCAAAGGACACTCAGCATAGGGTGTGAAAACTGAGTTTCCTTGAGAGCTGCTTGGAAGCCTGATGGTGTGTGAAGTTAGTGAGCCAAATGGAGTTGTTCTCCCACAAGAGCCACTCGGCTGATCCTTCTTCAATATGCCCTTCACCAACATGCAGTGTTTCCTTGATTGAATTAGCTCTCACATCAATATTTGCATCTAGAGCCTTTGCATTGAGGGCTATCTGAAAACGGCTGTGGCGCTGAAGTTGCCTGTGAATGTGGAGTTGGTGGCATGTGAAACCCGCATGTGGAGCATTCGTTTGTGTGGGATGCTCTACCAGGTTCATTCCTAGATAATGCACTCAAAGGGCACTAAGCATAGAGTATGAAAGCTGCGTTTCCTTGAGAGCTGCTTGGAAGCCTGATGGTGTGTGAAGTTAGTGAGCCAAATGGAGTTGTTCTCCCACAAGAACCACTCAGCTGATCCTTCTTCAATATGCCCTTCACCAACATGCAGTGTTTCCTTGATTGAATTAGCTCTCACACCAATATTTGCGTCTAGAGCCTTTGCATTGAGGGCTATCTGAAAACGGCTGTGGCGCTGAAGTTGCCTGTGAATGTGGAGTTGGTGGCATGTGAAACCCGCATGTGGAGCATTCGTTTGTGTGAGATGCTCACCAAGCTTCATTTCAGTGCTAGGCACTCAAAGGACACTCACCATAGGGTGTGAAAACTGAGTTTCCTTGAGAGCTGCTTGGAATCCTGATGGTGTGTGAAGTTAGTGAGCCAAATGGAGTTGTTCTCCCACACGAGCCTCTCGGCTGATCCTTCTTCAATATGCCCTTCACCAACATGCAGTGTTTCCTTGATTGAATTAGCTATCACACCAATATTTGCATCTAGAGCCTTTGCATTGAGGGCTATCTGAAAACGGCTGTGGCGCTGAAGTTGCCTGTGAATGTGGAGTTGGTGGCATGTGAAACCCGCATGTGGAGCATTCGTTTGTGTGGGATGCTCTACCAGGTTCATTCCTAGATAATGCACTCAAAGGGCACTAAGCATAGAGTGTGAAAACTGCGTTTCCTTGGGATCTGCTTGGAAGCCTGATGGTGTGTGAAGTTAGTGAGCCAAATGGAGTTGTTCTCCCACAAGAACCACTCAGCTGATCCTTCTTCAATATGCCCTTCACCAACATGCAGTGTTTCCTTGATTGAATTAGCTCTCACACCAATATTTGCGTCTAGAGCCTTTGCATTGAGGGCTCTCTGAAAACGGCTGTGGCGCTGAAGTTGCCTGTGAATGTGGAGTTGGTGGCAAGTGAAACCCGCATGTGGAGCATTCCTTTGTGTGGGATGCTCTACCAGGTTCATTCCTAGATAATGCACTCAAAGGGCACTAAGCATAGAGTGTGAAAACTGAGTTTCCTTGAGAGCTGCTTGGAAGCCTGATGGTGTGTGAAGTTAGTGAGCCAAATGGAGTTGTTCTCCCACAAGAACCACTCGGCTGATCCTTCTTCAATATGCCCTTCACCAACATGCAGTGTTTCCTTGATTGAATTAGCTCTCACACCAATATTTGCGTCTAGAGCCTTTGCATTGAGGGCTATCTGAAAACGGCTGTGGCGCTGAAGTTGCCTGTGAATGTGGAGTTGGTGGCATGTGAAACCCGCATGTGTAGCATTCGTTTGTGTGGGATGCTCTACCAGGTTCATTCCTAGATAATGCACTCAAAGGGCACTAAGCATAGAGTGTGAAAGCTGAGTTTCCTTGAGAGCTGCTTGGAAGCCTGATGGTGTGTGAAGTTAGTGAGCCAAATGGAGTTGTTCTCCCACAAGAACCACTCAGCTGATCCTTCTTCAATATGCCCTTCACCAACATGCAGTGTTTCCTTGATTGAATTAGCTCTCACACCAATATTTGCGTCTAGAACCTTTGCATTGAGGGCTATCTGAAAACGGCTGTGGCGCTGAAGTTGCCTGTGAATGTGGAGTTGGTGGCATGTGAAACCCGCATGTGGAGCATTCGTTTGTGTGAGATGCTCACCAAGCTTCATTTCAGTGCTAGGCACTCAAAGGACACTCACCATAGGGTGTGAAAACTGAGTTTCCTTGAGAGCTGCTTGGAATCCTGATGGTGTGTGAAGTTAGTGAGCCAAATGGAGTTGTTCTCCCACACGAGCCTCTCGGCTGATCCTTCTTCAATATGCCCTTCACCAACATGCAGTGTTTCCTTGATTGAATTAGCTATCACACCAATATTTGCATCTAGAGCCTTTGCATTGAGGGCTATCTGAAAACGGCTGTGGCGCTGAAGTTGCCTGAGAATGTGGAGTTGGTGGCATGTGAAACCCGCATGTGGAGCATTCGTTTGTGTGGGATGCTTTACCAGGTTCATTCCTAGATAATGCACTCAAAGGGCACTAAGCGTAGAGTATGAAAGCTGCGTTTCCTTGGGATCTGCTTGGAAGCCTGATGGTGTGTGAAGTTAGTGAGCCAAATGGAGTTGTTCTCCCACAAGAACCACTCGGCTGATCCTTCTTCAATATGCATTTCACCAACATGCAGTGTTTCCTTGATTGAATTAGCTCTCACACCAATATTTGGGTCTAGAGCCTTTGCATTGAGGGCTATCTGAAACGGCTGTGGTGCTGAAGTTGCCTGTGAATGTGGAGTTGGTGGCATGTGAATCCCGCATGTGTAGCATTCGTTTGTGTGGGATGCTCTACCAGGTTCATTCCTAGATAATGCACTGAAAGGGCACTAAGCATAGAGTGTGAAAGCTGAGTTTCCTTGAGAGCTGCTTGGAAGCCTGATGGTGTGTGAAGTTAGTGAGCCAAATGGAGTTGTTCTCCCACAAGAACCACTCAGCTGATCCTTCTTCAATATGCCCTTCACCAACATGCAGTGTTTCCTTGATTGAATTAGCTCTCACACCAATATTTGCGTCTCGAGCCTTTGCATTGAGGGCTATCTGAAAACGGCTGTGGCGCTGAAGTTGCCTGTGAATGTGGAGTTGGTGGCATGTGAAACCCGCATGTGGAGCATTCGTTTGTGTGAGATGCTCACCAAGCTTCATTTCAGTGCTAGGCACTCAAAGGACACTCACCATAGGGTGTGAAAACTGAGTTTCCTTGAGAGCTGCTTGGAATCCTGATGGTGTGTGAAGTTAGTGAGCCAAATGGAGTTGTTCTCCCACACGAGCCTCTCGGCTGATCCTTCTTCAATATGCCCTTCACCAACATGCAGTGTTTCCTTGATTGAATTAGCTATCACACCAATATTTGCATCTAGAGCCTTTGCATTGAGGGCTATCTGAAAACGGCTGTGGCGCTGAAGTTGCCTGAGAATGTGGAGTTGGTGGCATGTGAAACCCGCATGTGGAGCATTCGTTTGTGTGGGATGCTTTACCAGGTTCATTCCTAGATAATGCACTCAAAGGGCACTAAGCATAGAGTATGAAAGCTGCGTTTCCTTGGGATCTGCTTGGAAGCCAGATGGTGTGTGAAGTTAGTGAGCCAAATGGAGTTGTTCTCCCACAAGAACCACTCAGCTGATCCTTCTTCAATATGCCCTTCACCAACATGCAGTGTTTCCTTGATTGAATTAGCTCTCACACCAATATTTGCGTCTAGAGCCTTTGCATTGAGGGCTCTCTGAAAACGGCTGTGGCACTGAAGTTGCCTGTGAATGTGGAGTTGGTGGCAAGTGAAACCCGCATGTGGAGCATTCGTTTGTGTGGGATGCTCTACCAGGTTCATTCCTAGATAATGCACTCAAAGGGCACTAAGCATAGAGTGTGAAAACTGAGTTTCCTTGAGAGCTGCTTGGAAGCCGGATGGTGTGTGAAGTTAGTGAGCCAAATGGAGTTGTTCTCCCACAAGAACCACTCGGCTGATCCTTCTTCAATATGCCCTTCACCAACATGCACTGTTTCCTTGATTGAATTAGCTCTCACACCAATATTTGCGTCTAGAGCCTTTGCATTGAGGGCTATCTGAAAAAGGCTGTGGCGCTGAAGTTGCCTGTGAATGTGGAGTTGGTGGCATGTGAAACCCGCATGTGGAGCATTCGTTTGTGTGGGATGCTCTACCAGGTTCATTCCTAGATAATGCACTCAAAGGGCACTAAGCATAGAGTATGAAAACTTAGATTCCTTGAGAGCTGCTTGGAAGCCTGATGGTGTGTGAAGTTAGTGAGCCAAATGGAGTTGTTCTCCCACAAGAGCCACTCGGCTGATCCTTCTTCAATATGCCCTTCACCAACATGCAGTGTTTCCTTGATCGAATTAGCTCTCACAACAATAATTGCGTCTAGAGCCTTTGCATTGAGGGCTATCTGAAAACGACTGTGGCACTGAAGTTGCCTGTGATTGTGGAGTTAGTGGCATGTGAAACCCGCATGTGGAGCATTCGTTTGTGTGGGATGCTCTACCAGGTTCATTTCTAGATAATGCACTCAAAGGGCACTAAGCATAGAGTGTGAAAACTGAGTTTCCTTGAGAGCTGCTTGGAATCCTGATGATGTGTGAAGTTAGTGAGCCAAATGGAGTTGTTCTCCCACAAGAACCACTCAGCTGATCCTTCTTCAATATGCATTTCACCAACATGCAGTGTTTCCTTGATTGAATTAGCTCTCACACCAATATTTGCTTCTAGAGCCTGTGTATTGAGGGTTATCTGTAAACGGCTGTGGCGGTGAAGTTGCCTGTGAATGTGGAGTTGGTGGCATGTGAAAACCGCATGTGGAGCATTCGTTTGTGTGAGATGCTCACCAAGCTTCATTTCAGTGCTAGGCACTCAAAGGACACTCACCATAGAGTGTGAAAACTGAGTTTCCTTGAGAGCTGCTTGGAAGCCTGATGGTGTGTGAAGTTAGTGAGCCAAATGGAGTTGTTCTCCCACAAGAACCACTCGGCTGATCCTTCTTCAATATGCCCTTCACCAACATGCAGTGTTTCCTTGATTGAATTAGCTCTCACACCAATATTTGCATCTAGAGCCTTTGCATTGAGGGCTATCTGAAAATGGCTGTGGCGCTGAAGTTGCCTGTGAATGTGGAGTTGGTGGCATGTGAAACCCGCATGTGGAGCATTCGTTTGAGTGGGATGCTCTATCAGGTTCATTTCTAGATAATGCACTCAAAGGGCACTCACCATAGGGTGTGAAAGCTGAGTTTCCTTGAGAGCTGCTTGGAAGCCTGATGGTGTGTGAAGTTAGTGAGCCAAATGGAGTTGTTCTCCCACAAGAACCACTCGGATGATCCTTCTTCAATATGCATTTCACCAACATGCAGTGTTTCCTTGATTGAATTAGCTCTCACACCAATATTTGGGTCTAGAGCCTTTGCATTGAGGGCTATCTGAAAACGGCTGTATCGCTGAAGTTGCCTGTGAATGTGGAGTTGGTGGCATGTGAAACCCGCATGTGGAGCATTCGTTTGTGTGGGATGCTCACCAAGCTTCATTTCAGTCCCAGGCACTCAAAGGGCACTAAGCATAGAGTGTGAAAACTGAATTTCCTTGAGAGCTGCTTGGAAGCCTGATGGTGTGTGAAGTTAGTGAGCCAAATGGAGTTGTTCTCCCACAAGAACCACTCGGCTGATCCTTCTTCAATATGCCCTTCACCAACATGCACTGTTTCCTTGATTAAATTAGCTCTCACACCAATATTTGCGTCTAGGGCCTTTGCATGGAGGGCTATCTGAAAACGGCTGTGGCGCTGAAGTTGCCTGTGAATGTGGAGTTGGTGGCATGTGAAACCCGAATGTGGAGCATTCGTTTGTGTGGGATGTTCCACCAGGTTCATTCCTAGATAATGCACTCAAAGGGTACTCACCTTAGGGTGTGAAAGCTGAGTTTCCTTGAGAGCTGCTTGGAAGCCTGATGGTGTGTGAAGTTAGTGAGCCAAATGGAGTTGTTCTCCCACAAGAACCACTCAGCTGATCCTTCTTCAATATGCCCTTCACCAACATGCAGTGTTTCCTTGATTGAATTAGCTCTCACACCAATATTTGCGTCTAGAGCCTTTGCATTGAGGGTTATCTGTAAACGGCTGTGGCGCTGAAGTTGCCTGTGAATGTGGAGTTGGTGGCATGTGAAAGCCGCATGTGGAGCATTCGTTTTTGTGAGATGCTCACCAAGATTCATTGCACTCGTAGGCACTCAAAGGACACTCACCATAGGGTGTGAAAGCTGAGTTTCCTTGAGAGCTGCTTGGAAGCCTGATGGTGTGTGAAGTTAGTGAGCCAAATGGAGTTGTTCTCCCACAAGAGCCACTTGGCTGATCCTTCTTCAATATGCTCTTCACCTACATGCAGTGTTTCCATGGTTGAATTAGCTCTCACACCAATATTTGTGTCTAGAGCCTTTGCATTGAGGGCTATCTGAAAACGGCTGTGGCGCTGAAGTTGCCTGTGAATGTGGAGTTGGTGGCATGTGAAAGCCGCAAGTGGAGCATTCGTTTGTGTGAGATGCTCACCAAGATTCATTGCAGTCCTAGGCACTCAAAGGACACTCACGATAGGATGTGAAAACTGAGAATCCTTGAGAGCTGCTTGGAAGCCTGATGGTGTGTGAAGTTAGTGAGCCAAATGGAGTTGTTCTCCCACAAGAGCCACTTGGCTGATCCTTCTTCAATATGCCCTTCACCTACATGCATTGTTTCCTTGATTGAATTAGCTCTCACACCAATATTTGCGTCTAGAGGTTTTGCATGAAGGGCTATCTGAAAACGGCTGTGGCGCTGAAGTTGCCTGTGAATGTGGAGTTGGTGGCATGTGAAACCCGCATGTGGAGCATTCATTTGTGTGGGATGCTCTACCAGGTTCATTCCTAGATAATGCACTCAAAGGGCACTAAGCATAGAGTGTGAAAGCTGAGTTTCCTTGAGAGCTGCTTGGAAGCCTGATGGTGTGTGAAGTTAGTGAGCCAAATGGAGTTGTTCTCCCACAAGAACCACTCGGCTGATCCTTCTTCAATATGCATTTCACCAACATGCAGTGTTTCCTTGATTGAATTAGCTCTCACACCAATATTTGGGTCTAGAGCCTTTGCATTGAGGGCTATCTGAAAACGGCTGTATCGCTGAAGTTGCCTGTGAATGTGGAGTTGGTGGCATGTGAAACCCGCATGTGGAGCATTCGTTTGTGTGGGATGCTCACCAAGCTTCATTTCAGTCCCAGGCACTCAAAGGGCACTAAGCATAGAGTGTGAAAACTGAATTTCCTTGAGAGCTGCTTGGAAGCCTGATGGTGTGTGAAGTTAGTGAGCCAAATGGAGTTGTTCTCCCACAAGAACCACTCGGCTGATCCTTCTTCAATATGCCCTTCACCAACATGCACTGTTTCCTTGATTAAATTAGCTCTCACACCAATATTTGCGTCTAGGGCCTTTGCATGGAGGGCTATCTGAAAACGGCTGTGGCGCTGAAGTTGCCTGTGAATGTGGAGTTGGTGGCATGTGAAACCCGAATGTGGAGCATTCGTTTGTGTGGGATGTTCCACCAGGTTCATTCCTAGATAATGCACTCAAAGGGTACTCACCTTAGGGTGTGAAAGCTGAGTTTCCTTGAGAGCTGCTTGGAAGCCTGATGGTGTGTGAAGTTAGTGAGCCAAATGGAGTTGTTCTCCCACAAGAACCACTCAGCTGATCCTTCTTCAATATGCCCTTCACCAACATGCAGTGTTTCCTTGATTGAATTAGCTCTCACACCAATATTTGCGTCTAGAACCTTTGCATTGAGGGTTATCTGTAAACGGCTGTGGCGCTGAAGTTGCCTGTGAATGTGGAGTTGGTGGCATGTGAAAGCCGCATGTGGAGCATTCGTTTTTGTGAGATGCTCACCAAGATTCATTGCACTCGTAGGCACTCAAAGGACACTCACCATAGGGTGTGAAAGCTGAGTTTCCTTGAGAGCTGCTTGGAAGCCTGATGGTGTGTGAAGTTAGTGAGCCAAATGGAGTTGTTCTCCCACAAGAGCCACTTGGCTGATCCTTCTTCAATATGCTCTTCACCTACATGCAGTGTTTCCATGGTTGAATTAGCTCTCACACCAATATTTGTGTCTAGAGCCTTTGCATTGAGGGCTATCTGAAAACGGCTGTGGCGCTGAAGTTGCCTGTGAATGTGGAGTTGGTGGCATGTGAAACCCGCATGTGGAGCATTCGTTTGTGTGAGATGCTCACCAAGCTTCATTTCAGTGCTAGGCACTCAAAGGACACTCACCATAGGGTGTGAAAACTGAGTTTCCTTGAGAGCTGCTTGGAAGCCTGATGGTGTGTGAAGTTAGTGAGCCAAATGGAGTTGTTCTCCCACAAGAGCCACTCGGCTGATCCTTCTTCAATATGCCCTTCACCAACATGCAGTGTTTCCTTCATTGAATTAGCTCTCACAACAATATTTACATCTAGAGCCTTTGCATTGAGGGCTATCTGAAAACGGCTGTGGCGCTGAAGTTGCTGTGACTGTGGAGTTGGTGGCATGTGAAACCCGCATGTGGAGCATTCGTTTGTGTGGGATGCTCTACCAGGTTCATTCCTAGATAATAGCCTCAAAGGGCACTAAGCATAGAGTGTGAAAACAGAGTTTCCTTGAGAGCTGCTTGGAAGCCTGATGGTGTGTGAAGTTAGTGAGCCAAATGGAGTTGTTCTCCCACAAGAACCACTCGGCTGATCCTTCCTCAATATGCCCTTCACCAACATGCACTGTTTCCTTGATTGAATTAGCTCTCACACCAATATTTGCGTCTAGAGCCTTTGCATTGAGGGCTATCTGAAAACGGCTGTGGCGCTGAAGTTGCCTGTGAATGTGGAGTTGGTGGCATGTGAAACCCGCATGTGGAGCATTCGTTTGTGTGGGATGCTCTACCAGATTAATTCCTAGATAATGCACTCAAAGGGCACTAAGCATAGAGTATGAAAGCTGAGTTTCCTTGAGAGCTGCTTGGAAGCCTGATGGTGTGTGAAGTTAGTGAGCCAAATGGAGTTGTTCTCCCACAAGAACCACTCAGCTGATCCTTCTTCAATATGCCCTTCACCAACATGCAGTGTTTCCTTGATTGAATTAGCTCTCACACCAATATTTGCTTCTAGAGCCTGTGTATTGAGGGTTATCTGTAAACGGCTGTGGCGGTGAAGTTGCCTGTGAATGTGGAGTTGGTGGCATGTGAAAACCGCATGTGGAGCATTCGTTTGTGTGAGATGCTCACCAAGCTTCATTTCAGTGCTAGGCACTCAAAGGACACCTCACCATAGAGTGTGAAAACTGAGTTTCCTTGAGAGCTGCTTGGAAGCCTGATGGTGTGTGAAGTTAGTGAGCCAAATGGAGTTGTTCTCCCACAAGAACCACTCGGCTGATCCTTCTTCAATATGCCCTTCACCAACATGCAGTGTTTCCTTGATTGAATTAGCTCTCACACCAATATTTGCATCTAGAGCCTTTGCATAGAGGGCTATCTGAAAATGGCTGTGGCGCTGAAGTTGCCTGTGAATGTGGAGTTGGTGGCATGTGAAACCCGCATGTGGAGCATTCGTTTGAGTGGGATGCTCTACCAGGTTCATTTCTAGATAATGCACTCAAAGGGCACTCACCATAGGGTGTGAAAGCTGAGTTTCCTTGAGAGCTGCTTGGAAGCCTGATGGTGTGTGAAGTTAGTGAGCCAAATGGAGTTGTTCTCCCACAAGAACCACTCGGCTGATCCTTCTTCAATATGCATTTCACCAACATGCAGTGTTTCCTTGATTGAATTAGCTCTCACACCAATATTTGGGTCTAGAGCCTTTGCATTGAGGGCTATCTGAAAACGGCTGTATCGCTGAAGTTGCCTGTGAATGTGGAGTTGGTGGCATGTGAAACCCGCATGTGGAGCATTCGTTTGTGTGGGATGCTCACCAAGCTTCATTTCAGTCCCAGGCACTCAAAGGGCACTAAGCATAGAGTGTGAAAACTGAATTTCCTTGAGAGCTGCTTGGAAGCCTGATGGTGTGTGAAGTTAGTGAGCCAAATGGAGTTGTTCTCCCACAAGAACCACTCGGCTGATCCTTCTTCAATATGCCCTTCACCAACATGCACTGTTTCCTTGATTAAATTAGCTCTCACACCAATATTTGCGTCTAGGGCCTTTGCATGGAGGGCTATCTGAAAACGGCTGTGGCGCTGAAGTTGCCTGTGAATGTGGAGTTGGTGGCATGTGAAACCCGAATGTGGAGCATTCGTTTGTGTGGGATGTTCCACCAGGTTCATTCCTAGATAATGCACTCAAAGGGTACTCACCTTAGTGTGTGAAAGCTGAGTTTCCTTGAGAGCTGCTTGGAAGCCTGATGGTGTGTGAAGTTAGTGAGCCAAATGGAGTTGTTCTCCCACAAGAACCACTCAGCTGATCCTTCTTCAATATGCCCTTCACCAACATGCAGTGTTTCCTTGATTGAATTAGCTCTCACACCAATATTTGCGTCTAGAGCCTTTGCATTGAGGGTTATCTGTAAACGGCTGTGGCGCTGAAGTTGCCTGAGAATGTGGTGTTGGTGGCATGTGAAACCCGCATGTGGAGCATTCGTTTGTGTGGGATGCTCTACCAGGTTCATTCCTAGATAATGCCCTCAAAGGGCACTAAGCATAGAGTGTGAAAGCTTAGTTTCCTTGGGATCTGCTTGGAAGCCTGATGGTGTGTGAAGTTAGTGAGTCAAATGGAGTTGTTCTCCCACAAGAACCACTCGGCTGATCCTTCTTCAATATGCCCTTCACCAACATGCAGTGTTTCCTTGATTGAATTAGCTCTCACACCAATATTTGCGTCTAGAGCCTTTGCATTGAGGGCTATCTGAAAACGGCTGTGGCGCTGAAGTTGCCTGAGAATGTGGAGTTGGTGTTATGTGAAACCCGCATGTGGAGCATTCGTTTGTGTGAGATGCTCACCAAGCTTCACTGCAGTGCTAGGCACTCAAAGGACACCCACCATAGGGTGTGAAAACTGAGTTTCCTTGAGAGCTGCTTGGAAGCCTGATGGTGTGTGAAGTTAGTGAGCCAAATGGAGTTGTTCTCCCACAAGAACCACTCGGCTGATTCTTCTTCAATATGCCCTTCACCAACATGCAGTGTTTCCTTGATTGAATTAGCTCTCAAACCAATATTTGCGTCTAGAGCCTTTGCATTGAGGGCTATCTGTAAACGGCTGTGGCGCTGAAGTTGCCTGTGAATGTGGAGTTGGTGGCATGTGAAACCCGCATGTGGAGCATTCGTTTGTGTGGGATGCTCTACCAGGTTCATTCCTAGATAATGCACTCAAAGGGCACTAAGCATAGAGTGTGAAAACTGAGTTTCCTTGAGAGCTGCTTGGAAGCCTGATGGTGTGTGAAGTTAGTGAGCCAAATGGAGTTGTTCTCCCACAAGAACCACTCGGCTGATCCTTCTTCAATATGCCCTTCACTAACATGCAGTGTTTCCTTGATTGAATTAGCTCTCACACCAATATTTGCGTCTAGAGCCTTTGCATTGAGGGCTATCTGAAAACGGCTGTGGCGCTGAAGTTGCCTGTGAATGTGGAGTTGGTGGCATGTGAAAGCCGCATGTGGAGCATTCGTTTTTTGTGAGATGCTCACCAAGATTCATTGCACTCGTAGGCACTCAAAGGACACTCACCATAGGGTGTGAAAGCTGAGTTTCCTTGAGAGCTGCTTGGAAGCCTGATGGTGTGTGAAGTTAGTGAGCCAAATGGAGTTGTTCTCCCACAAGAGCCACTTGGCTGATCCTTCTTCAATATGCTCTTCACCTACATGCAGTGTTTCCATGGTTGAATTAGCTCTCACACCAATATTTGTGTCTAGAGCCTTTGCATTGAGGGCTATCTGAAAACGGCTGTGGCGCTGAAGTTGCCTGTGAATGTGGAGTTGGTGGCATGTGAAAGCCGCAAGTGGAGCATTCGTTTGTGTGAGATGCTCACCAAGATTCATTGCAGTCCTAGGCACTCAAAGGACACTCACGATAGGATGTGAAAACTGAGAATCCTTGAGAGCTGCTTGGAAGCCTGATGGTGTGTGGAGTTAGTGAGCCAAATGGAGTTGTTCTCCCACAAGAGCCACTTGGCTGATCCTTCTTCAATATGCCCTTCACCTACATGCATTGTTTCCTTGATTGAATTAGCTCTCACACCAATATTTGCGTCTAGAGCATTTGCATGGAGGGCTATCTGAAAACGGCTGTGGCGCTGAAGTTGCCTGTGAATGTGGAGTTGGTGGCATGTGAAACCCGCATGTGGAGCATTCATTTGTGTGGGATGCTCTACCAGGTTCATTCCTAGATAATGCACTCAAAGGGCACTAAGCATAGAGTGTGAAAGCTGAGTTTCCTTGAGAGCTGCTTGGAAGCCTGATGGTGTGTGAAGTTAGTGAGCCAAATGGAGTTGTTCTCCCACAAGAACCACTCAGCTGATCCTTCTTCAATATGCCCTTCACCAACATGCAGTGTTTCCTTGATTGAATTAGCTCTCACACCAATATTTGCGTCTAGAGCCTTTGCATTGAGGGCTATCTGAAAACGGCTGTGGCGCTGAAGTTGCCTGTGAATGTGGAGTTGGTGGCATGTGAAACCCGCATGTGGAGCATTCGTTTGTGTGAGATGCTCACCAAGCTTCATTTCAGTGCTAGGCACTCAAAGGACACTCACCATAGGGTGTGAAAACTGAGTTTCCTTGAGAGCTGCTTGGAAGCCTGATGGTGTGTGAAGTTAGTGAGCCAAATGGAGTTGTTCTCCCACAAGAGCCACTCGGCTGATCCTTCTTCAATATGCCCTTCACCAACATGCAGTGTTTCCTTCATTGAATTAGCTCTCACAACAATATTTACATCTAGAGCCTTTGCATTGAGGGCTATCTGAAAACGGCTGTGGCGCTGAAGTTGCTGTGACTGTGGAGTTGGTGGCATGTGAAACCCGCATGTGGAGCATTCGTTTGTGTGGGATGCTCTACCAGGTTCATTCCTAGATAATAGCCTCAAAGGGCACTAAGCATAGAGTGTGAAAGCTGCGTTTCCTTGGGAGCTGCTTGGAAGCCTGATGGTGTGTGAAGTTAGTGAGCCAAATGGAGTTGTTCTCCCACAAGAACCACTCGGCTGATCCTTCTTCAATATGCCCTTCACCAACATGCAGTGTTTCCTTGATTGAATTAGCTCCCACACCAATATTTGCGTCTAGAGCCTTTGCATTGATGGCTATCTGAAAACGGCTGTGGCGCTGAAGTTGCCTGAGAATGTGGAGTTGGTGGCATGTGAAACCCGCATGTGGAGCATTCGTTTGTGTGGATGCTCACCAAGCTTCATTTCAGTCCTAGGCACTCAAAGGGCACGAAGAATAGAGTGTGAAAACTGAGTTTCCTTGAGAGCTGCTTGGAAGCCTGATGGTGTGTGGAGTTTTCTTGAGAGCTGCTTCGAAGCCTGATGGTGTGTGAAGTTAGTGAGCCAAATGGAGTTGTTCTCCCACAAGAACCACTCGGCTGATCCTTCTTCAATATGCCCTTCACCAACATGCAGTGTTTCCTTGATTGAATTAGCTCTCACACCAATATTTGCGTCTAGAGCCTTTGCATTGAGGGCTATCTGAAAACGGCTTTGGCGCTGAAGTTTCCTGTGAATGTGGAGTTGGTGGCATGTGAAACCCGCATGTGGAGCATTCGTTTGTGTGGGATGCTCACCAAGCTTCATTTCAGTGCTAGGCACTCAAAGGGCACGAAGCATAGAGTGTGAAAACTGAGTTTCCTTGAGAGCTGCTTGGAAGCCTGATGGTGTGTGGAGTTTCCTTGAGAGCTGCTTCGAAGCCTGATGGTGTGTGAAGTTAGTGAGCCAAATGGAGTTGTTCTCCCACAAGAACCACTCGGCTGATCCTTCTTCAATATGCCCTTCACCAACATGCAGTGTTTCCTTGATTGAATTAGCTCTCACACCAATATTTGCATCTAGAGCCTTTGCATTGAGGGCTATCTGAAAACGGCTGTGGCACTGAAGTTGCCTGTGAATGTGGAGTT
>NW_026699088.1:0-55942 GCF_030435755.1 Ochotona princeps | reverse complement strand
TCAATATTTGCGTCTAGAGCCTTTGCATTGAGGGCTATCTGAAAACGGCTGTGGCGCTGAAGTTACCTGTGAATGTGGAGTTGGTGGCATGTGAAACCCGCATGTGGAGCATTCGTTTGTGTGGGATGTTCTACCAGGTTCATTCCTAGATAATGCACTCAAAGGGCACTAAGCATCGAGTGTGAAAACTGAGTTTCCTTGAGAGCTGCTTGGAAGCCTGATGGTGTGTGAAGTTAGTGAGCCAAATGGAGTTGTTCTCCCACAAGAACCACTCGGCTGATCCTTCTTCAATATGCCCTTCACCAACATGCAGTGTTTCCTTGATTGAATTAGCTCTCACACCAATATTTGCGTCTAGAGCCTTTGCATTGAGGGCTATCTGAAAACGGCTGTGGCGCTGAAGTTGCCTGTGAATGTGGAGTTGGTGGCATGTGAAACCCGCATGTGGAGCATTCGTTTGTGTGGGATGTTCTACCAGGTTCATTCCTAGATAATGCACTCAAAGGGCACTAAGCATAGATTGTGAAAACTGAGTTTCCTTGAGAGCTGCTTGGAAGCCTGATGGTGTGTGAAGTTAGTGAGCCAAATGAGTTGTTCTCCCACAAGAACCACTCGGCTGATCCTTCTTCAATATGCCCTTCACCAACATGCAGTGTTTCCTTGATTGAATTAGCTCTCACACCAATATTTGCGTCTAGAGCCTTTGCATTGAGGGCTATCTGAAAACGGCTGTGGCGCTGAAGTTGCCTGTGAATGTGGAGTTGGTGGCATGTGAAACCCGCATGTGGAGCATTCGTTTGTGTGGGATGCTCTACCAGGTTCATTTCAGTACTAGGCACTCAAGGGGCACTAAGCATAGAGCGTGAAAACTGAGTTTCCTTGAGAGCTGCTTGGAAGCCTGATGGTGTGTGAAGTTAGTGAGCCAAATGGAGTTGTTCTCCACAAGAACTACTTGGCTGATCCTTCTTCAATATGCCCTTCACCAACATGCAGTGTTTCCTTGATTGAATTAGCTCTCATACCAATATTTGCGTCTAGAACCTTTGCATTGAGGGCTATCTGAAAACGGCTGTGGCGCTGAAGTTGCGTGAGAATGTGGAGTTGGTGGCATGTGAAACCCGCATGTGGAGCATTCGTTTGTGTGGGATGCTCTCCAAGCTTCATTTCAGTCCTAGGCAATCAAAGGGCACTAAGCATAGAGTGTGAAAACTTAGTTTCCTTGAGAGCTGCTTGGAAGCCTGATGGTGTGTGAAGTTAGTGAGCCAAATGAAGTTGTTCCTCCCACAAGAATCACTCAGCTGATCCTTCTTCAATATGCCCTTCACCAACATGCAGTGTTTCCTTGATTGAATTAGCTCTCACACCAATATTTGCGTCTAGAGCCTTTGCATTGAGGGCTATCTGAAAACGGCTGTGGCGCTGAAGTTGCCTGTGAATGTGGAGTTGGTGGCATGTGAAACCCGCATGTGGAGCATTCGTTTGTGTGGGATGCTCTCCAAGCTTCATTTCAGTCCTAGGCACTCAAAGGGCACTAAGCATAGAGTGTGAAAACTGAGTTCCTTGAGAGCTGCTTGGAAGCCTGATGGTGTGTGAAGTTAGTGAGCCAAATGGAGTTGTTCTCCACAAGAACCACTCGGCTGATCCTTCTTCAATATGCACTTCACCAACATGCAGTGTTTCCTTGATTGAATTAGCTCTCACACCAATATTTGCGTCTAGAGCCTTTGCATTGAGGGCTATCTGAAAACGGCTGTGGCACTGAAGTTGCCTGTGAATGTGGAGTTGGTGGCATGTGAAACCCGCATGTGGAGCATTCGTTTGTGTGGCATGCTCACCAAGTTTCATTTCAGTCCTTCTCACTCAAAGGGCACTAAGCATAGAGTGTGAAAACCGAGTTTCCTTGAGAGCTGCTTGGAAGCCTGATGGTGTGTGAAGTTAGTGAGCCAAATGGAGTTGTTCTCCCACAAGAACCACTCGGTTGATCCTTCTTCAATATGCCCTTCACCAACATGCAGTGTTTCCTTGATTGAATTAGCTCTCACACCAATATTTGCTTCTAGAGCCTTTGCATTGAGGGCTATCTGAAAACGGCTGTGGTGCTGAAGTTGCCTGTGAATGTGGAGTTGGTGGCATGTGAAACCCGCAAGTGGAGCATTGGTTTATGTGGGATGCTCACCAAGCTTCATTTCAGTGCTAGGCACTCAAAAGGCACTAAGCATAGAGTGTGAAAACTGAGTTTCCTTGAGAGCTGCTTGGAAGCCTGATGGTGTGTGAAGTTAGTGAACCAAATGGAGTTGTTCTCCCACAAGAACCACTCGGCTGATCCTTCTTCAATATGCCCTTCACCAACATGCAGTGTTTCCTTGATTGAATTAACTCTCACACCAATATTTGCGTCTAGAGCCTTTGCATTGAGGGCTATCTGAAAACGGCTGTGGCGCTGAAGTTGCGTGAGAATGTGGAGTTGGTGGCATGTGAAACCCGCATGTGGAGCATTCGTTTGTGTGGGATGCTCTCCAAGCTTCATTTCAGTCCTAGGCACTCAAAGGGCACTAAGCATAGAGTGTGAAAACTGAGTTTCCTTGAGAGCTGCTTGGAAGCCTGATGGTGTGTGAAGTTAGTGAGCCAAATGGAGTTGTTCTCCCACAAGAACCACTCGGCTGATCCTTCTTCAATATGCCCTTCACCAACATGCAGTGTTTCCTTGATTGAATTAGATCTCACACCAATATTTGTGTCTAGAGCCTTTGCATTGAGGGCTATCTGAAAAAAGGCTGTGGCGCTGAAGTTTCCTGTGAATGTGGAGTTGGTGGCATGTGAAACCCACATGTGGAGCATTCGTTTGTGTGGCATGCTCACCAAGTTTCATTTCAGTCCTACTCACTCAAAGGGCACTAAGCATAGAGTGTGAAAACCGAGTTTCCTTGAGAGCTGCTTGGAAGCCTGATGGTGTGTGAAGTTAGTGAGCCAAATGGAGTTGTTCTCCCACAAGAACCACTCGGCTGATCCTTCTTCAATATGCCCTTCACCAACATGCAGTGTTTCCTTGATTGAATAAGCTCTCACACCAATATTTGCGTCTAGAGCCTTTGCATTGAGGGCTATCTGAAAACGGCTGTGGTGCTGAAGTTGCCTGTCAATGTGGAGTTGGTGGCATGTGAAACCCGCATGTGGAGCATTCGTTTGTGTGGGATGCTCTACCAGGTTCATTGCTAGATAATGCACTCAAAGGGCACTAAGCATAGAGTGTGAAAACTGAGTTTCCTTGAGAGCTGTTTGGAAGCCTGATGGTGTGTGAAGTTAGTCAGCCAAATGGAGTTGTTCTCCCACAAGAACCACTTGGCCGATCCTTTTTCAATATGCCCTTCACCAACAAGCAGTGTTTCCTTGATTGAATTAGCTCTCACACCAATATTTGAGTCTAGAGCCTTTGCATTGAGGGCTATCTGAAAACGGCTGTGGCGCTGAAGTTGCCTGTGAATGTGGAGTTGGTGGCATGTGAAACCCACATGTGGAGCATTCGTTTGTGTGGGATGCTCTACCAGGTTCATTCCTAGATAATGCACTCAAAGGGCACTAAGCATAGAGTGTGAAAACTGAGATTCCTTGAGAGCTGCTTGGAAGCCTGATGGTGTGTGAAGTTAGTGAGCCAAATGGAGTTGTTCTCCCACAAGACCCACTCGGCTGATCCTTCTTCAATATGCCCTTCACCAACATGCAGTGTTTCCTTGATTGAATTAGCTCTCACACCAATATTTGCGTCTAGAGCCTTTGCATTGAGGGCTATCTGAAAACGGCTGTGGCGCTGAAGTTGCCTGTGAATGTGGAGTTGGTGGCATGTGAAACCCGCATGTGGAGCATTCGTTTGTGTGGGATGCTCTACCAGGTTCATTCCTAGATAATGCACTCAAAGGGCACTAAGCATAGAGTGTGAAAACTGAGTTTCCTTGAGAGCTGCTTGGAAGCCTGATGGTGTGTGAAGTTAGTGAGCCAAATGGAGTTGTTCTCCCACAAGAACCACTCGGCCAATCCTTCTTCAATATGCCCTTCACCAACATGCAGTGTTTCCTTGATTGAATTAGCTCTCACACCAATATTTGCGTCTAGAGCCTTTGCATTGAGGGCTATCTGAAAACGGCTGTGGCGCTGAAGTTGCCTGTGAATGTGGAGTTGGTGGCATGTGAAACCCGCATGTGGAGCATTCGTTTGTGTGGGATGCTCTACCAGGTTCATTCCTAGATAATGCACTCAAAGGGCACTAAGCATAGAGTGTGAAAACTGAGTTTCCTTGAGAGCTGCTTGGAAGCCTGATGGTGTGTGAAGTTAGTGAGCCAAATGGAGTTGTTCTCCCACAAGAACCACTCGGCTGATCCTTCTTCAATATGCCCTTCACCAACATGCAGTGTTTCCTTGATTGAATTAGCTCTCACACCAATATTTGCGTCTAGAGCCTTTGCATTGAGGGCTATCTGAAAACGGCTGTGGCGCTGAAGTTGCCTGTGAATGTGGAGTTGGTGGCATGTGAAACCCGCATGTGGAGCATTCGTTTGTGTGGGATGCTCTACCAGGTTCATTTCATTCGTAGGTAATGCACTCAAAGGGCACTAAGCATAGAGTGTGAAAACTGAGTTTCCTTGAGAGCTGCTTGGAAGCCTGATTTTGTGTGAAGTTAGTGAGCCAAATGGAGTTGTTCTCCCACAAGAACCACTCGGCTGATCCTTCTTCAATATGCCCTTCACCAACATGCAGTGTTTCCTTGATTGAATTAGCTCTCACACCAATATTTGCGTCTAGAGCCTTTGCATTGAGGGCTATCTGAAAACGGCTGTGGCGCTGAAGTTGCCTGTGAATGTGGAGTTGGTGGCATGTGAAACCCGCATGTGGAGCATTCGTTCGTGTGGGATGCTCTACCAGGTTCATTCCTAGATAATGCACTCAAAGGGCACTAAGCATAGAGTGTGAAAACTGAGTTTCCTTGAGAGCTGCTTGGAAGCCTGATGGTGTGTGAAGTTAGTGAGCCAAATGGAGTTGTTCTCCCACAAGAACCACTCGACTGATCCTTCTTCAATATGCCCTTCACCAACATGCAGTGTTTCCTTTTTTTGAATTAGCTCTCACACCAATATTGGCGTCTAGAGCCTTTGCATTGAGGGCTATCTGAAACGGCTGTGGCGCTGAAGTTGCCTGTGAATGTGGAGTTGGTGGCATGTGAAACCCGCATGTGGAGCATTCGTTTGTGTGGGATGCTCTACCAGGTTCATTCCTAGATAATGCACTCAAAGGGCACTAAGCATAGAGTGTGAAAACTGAGTTTCCTTGAGAGCTGCTTGGAAGCCTGATGGTGTGTGAAGTTAGTGAGCCAAATGGAGTTGTTCTCCCACAAGAACCACTCGGCTGATCCTTCTTCAATATGCCCTTCACCAACATGCAGTGTTTCCTTGATTGAATTAGCTCTCACACCAATATTTGCGTCTAGAGCCTTTGCATTGAGGGCTATCTGAAAACGGCTGTGGCGCTGAAGTTGCCTGTGAATGTGGAGTTGGTGGCATGTGAAACCCGCATGTGGAGCATTCGTTTGTGTGGGATGTTCTACCAGGTTCATTGCTAGATAATGCACTCAAAGGGCACTAAGCATAGAGTGTGAAAACTGAGTTTCCTTGAGAGCTGTTTGGAAGCCTGATGGTGTGTGAAGTTAGTGAGCCAAATGGAGTTGTTCTCCACAAGAACCACTTGGCTGATCCTTTTTCAATATGCCCTTCACCAACATGCAGTGTTTCCTTGATTGAATTAGCTCTCATACCAATATTTGCGTCTAGAGCCTTTGCATTGAGGGCTATCTGAAAACGGCTGTGGCGCTGAAGTTGCCTGTGAATGTGGAGTTGGTGGCATGTGAAACCCGCATGTGGAGCATTCGTTTGTGTGGGATGCTCACCAAGCTTCATTTCAGTCCTTTGTACTCAACGGGCACTAAGCATAGAGTGTGAAAACTGAGATTCCTTGAGAGCTGCTTGGAAGCCTGATGGTGTGTGAAGTTAGTGAGCCAAATGGAGTTGTTCTCCCACAAGAACCACTCGGCTGATCCTTCTTCAATATGCCCTTCACCAACATGCAGTGTTTCCTTGATTGAATTAGCTCTCACACCAATATTTGCGTCTAGAGCCTTTGCATTGAGGGCTATCTGAAAACGGCTGTGGCGCTGAAGTTGCCTGTGAATGTGGAGTTGGTGGCATGTGAAACCAGCATGTGGAGCATTCGTTTGTGTGGGATGCTCTACCAGGTTCATTCCTAGATAATGCACTCAAAGGGCACTAAGCATAGAGTGTGAAAACTGAGTTTCCTTGAGAGCTGCTTGGAAGCCTGATGGTGTGTGAAGTTAGTGAGCCAAATGGAGTTGTTCTCCCACAAGAACCACTCGGCTGATCCTTCTTCAATATGCCCTTCACCAACATGCAGTGTTTCCTTGATTGAATTAGCTCTCACACCAATATTTGCGTCTAGAGCCTTTGCATTGAGGGCTATCTGAAAACGGCTGTGGCGCTGAAGTTGCCTGTCAATGTGGAGTTGGTGGCATGTGAAACCCGCATGTGGAGCATTCGTTTGTGTGGGATGCTCTATCAGGTTCATTTCAGTCGTAGGTACTCAAAGGGCACTAAGCATAGAGTGTGAAAACTGAGTTTCCTTGAGAGCTGCTTGGAAGCCTGATGGTGTGTGAAGTTAGTGAGCCAAATGGAGTTGTTCTCCCACAAGAACCACTCGGCTGATCCTTCTTCAATATGCCCTTCACCAACATGCAGTGTTTCCTTGATTGAATTAGCTCTCACACCAATATTTGCGTCTAGAGCCTTTGCATTGAGGGCTATCTGAAAACGGTTGTGGCGCTGAAGTTGCCTGTGAATGTGGAGTTGGTGGCATGTGAAACCCGCATGTGGAGCATTCGTTTGTGTGGGATGCTCTACCAGGTTCATTTCAGTCCTAGGCACTCAAAGGGCACTAAGCATAGAGTGTGAAAACTGAGTTTCCTTGAGAGCTGCTTGGAAGCCTGATGGTGTGTGAAGTTAGTGAGCCAAATGGAGTTGTTCTCCCACAAGAACCACTCGGCTGATCCTTCTTCAATATGCCCTTCACCAACATGCAGTGTTTCCTTGATTGAATTAGCTCTCACACCAATATTTGCGTCTAGAGCCTTTGCATTGAGGGCTATCTGAAAACGGCTGTGGCGCTGAAGTTGCCTGTGAATGTGGAGTTGGTGGCATGTGAAACCCACATGTGGAGCATTCGTTTGTGTGGGATGTTCTACCAGGTTCATTCCTAGATAATGCACTCAAAGGGCACTAAGCATAGATTGTGAAAACTGAGTTTCCTTGAGAGCTGCTTGGAAGCCTGATGGTGTGTGAAGTTAGTGAGCCAAATGGAGTTGTTCTCCCACAAGAACCACTCGGCTGATCCTTCTTCAATATGCCCTTCACCAACATGCAGTGTTTCCTTTTTTGAATTAGCTCTCACACCAATATTGGCGTCTAGAGCCTTTGCATTGAGGGCTATCTGAAAACGGCTTTGGCGCTGAAGTTGCCTGTGAATGTGGAGTTGGTGGCATGTGAAACCCGCATGTGGAGCATTCGTTTGTGTGGGATGTTCTACCAGGTTCATTCCTAGATAATGCACTCAAAGGGCACTAAGCATAGAGTGTGAAAACTGAGTTTCCTTGAGAGCTGCTTGGAAGCCTGATGGTGTGTGAAGTTAGTGAGCCAAATGGAGTTGTTCTCCCACAAGAACCACTCGGCCGATCCTTCTTCAATATGCCCTTCACCAACATGCAGTGTTTCCTTGATTGAATTAGCTCTCACACCAATATTTGCGTCTAGAGCCTTTGCATTGAGGGCTATCTGAAAACGGCTGTGGCGCTGAAGTTGCCTGTGAATGTGGAGTTGGTGGCATGTGAAACCCGCATGTGGAGCATTCGTTTGTGTGGGATGCTCTACCAGGTTCATTTCATTCGTAGGTAATGCACTCAAAGGGCACTAAGCATAGAGTGTGAAAACTGAGTTTCCTTGAGAGCTGCTTGGAAGCCTGATTTTGTGTGAAGTTAGTGAGCCAAATGGAGTTGTTCTCCCACAAGAACCACTCGGCTGATCCTTCTTCAATATGCCCTTCACCAACATGCAGTGTTTCCTTGATTGAATTAGCTCTCACACCAATATTTGCGTCTAGAGCCTTTGCATTGAGGGCTATCTGAAAACGGCTGTGGCGCTGAAGTTGCCTGTGAATGTGGAGTTGGTGGCATGTGAAACCCGCATGTGGAGCATTCGTTTGTGTGGGATGCTCTACCAGGTTCATTCCTAGATAATGCACTCAAAGGGCACTAAGCATAGAGTGTGAAAACTGAGTTTCCTTGAGAGCTGCTTGGAAGCCTGATGGTGTGTGAAGTTAGTGAGCCAAATGGAGTTGTTCTCCCACAAGAACCACTCGGCTGATCCTTCTTCAATATGCCCTTCACCAACATGCAGTGTTTCCTTGATTGAATTAGCTCTCACACCAATATTTGCGTCTAGAGCCTTTGCATTGAGGGCTATCTGAAAACGGCTGTGGCGCTGAAGTTGCCTGTGAATGTGGAGTTGGTGGCATGTGAAACCCGCATGTGGAGCATTCGTTTGTGTGGGATGCTCTACCAGGTTCATTCCTAGATAATGCACTCAAAGGGCACTAAGCATAGAGTGTGAAAACTGAGTTTCCTTGAGAGCTGCTTGGAAGCCTGATGGTGTGTGAAGTTAGTGAGCCAAATGGAGTTGTTCTCCCACAAGAACCACTCGGCTGATCCTTCTTCAATATGCCCTTCACCAACATGCAGTGTTTCCTTGATTGAATTAGCTCTCACACCAATATTTGCGTCTAGAGCCTTTGCATGGAGGGCTATCTGAAAACGACTGTGGCGCTGAAGTTGCCTGTGAATGTGGAGTTGGTGGCATGTGAAACCCGCATGTGGAGCATTCGTTTGTGTGGGATGCTCTACCAGGTTCATTGCTAGATAATGCACTCAAAGGGCACTAAGCATAGAGTGTGAAAACTGAGTTTCCTTGAGAGCTGCTTGGAAGCCTGATGGTGTGTGAAGTTAGTGAGCCAAATGGAGTTGTTCTCCCACAAGAACCACTCGGCCGATCCTTCTTCAATATGCCCTTCACCAACATGCAGTGTTTCCTTGATTGAATTAACTCTCACACCAATATTTGCGTCTAGAGCCTTTGCATTGAGGGCTATCTGAAAACGGCTGTGGCGCTGAAGTTGCCTGTGAATGTGGAGTTGGTGGCATGTGAAACCCGCATGTGGAGCATTCGTTTGTGTGGGATGCTCTACCAGGTTCATTTCATTCGTAGGTAATGCACTCTAAGGGCACTAAGCATAGAGTGTGAAAACTGAGTTTCCTTGAGAGCTGCTTGGAAGCCTGATGGTGTGTGAAGTTAGTGAGCCAAATGGAGTTGTTCTCCCACAAGAACCACTCGGCTGATCCTTCTTCAATATGCCCTTTACCTACATTCAGTGTTTCCTTGATTGAATTAGCTCTCACACCAATATTTGCGTCTAGAGCCTTTGCATTGAGGGCTATCTGAAAACGGCTGTGGCGCTGAAGTTGCCTGTGAATGTGGAGTTGGTGGCATGTGAAACCCGCATGTGGAGCATTCGTTTGTGTGGGATGCTCTACCAGGTTCATTTCAGTCCTAGGCACTCAAAGGGCACTAAGCATAGAGTGTGAAAACTGAGTTTCCTTGAGAGCTGCTTGGAAGCCTGATGGTGTGTGAAGTTAGTGAGCCAAATGGAGTTGTTCTCCCACAAGAACCACTCGGCTGATCCTTCTTCAATATGCCGTTCACCAACATGCAGTGTTTCCTTTTTTTGAATTAGCTCTCACACCAATATTGGCGTCTAGAGCCTTTGCATTGAGGGCTATCTGAAAACGGCTGTGGCGCTGAAGTTGCCTGTGAATGTGGAGTTGGTGGCATGTGAAACCCGCATGTAGAGCATTCGTTTGTGTGGGATGCTCTACCAGGTTCATTCCTAGATAATGCACTCAAAGGGCACTAAGCATAGAGTGTGAAAACTGAGTTTCCTTGAGAGCTGCTTGGAAGCCTGATGGTGTGTGAAGTTAGTGAGCCAAATGGAGTTGTTCTCCCACAAGAACCACTCGGCTGATCCTTCTTCAATATGCCCTTCACCAACATGCAGTGTTTCCTTAATTAGCTCTCACACCAATATTTGCGTCTAGAGCCTTTGCGTTGAGGGCTATCTGAAAACGGCTGTGGCGCTGAAGTTGCCTGTGAATGTGGAGTTGGTGGCATGTGAAACCCGCATGTGGAGCATTCGTTCGTGTGGGATGTTCTACCAGGTTCATTCCTAGATAATGGACTCAAAGGGCACTAAGCATAGAGTGTGAAAACTGAGTTTCCTTGAGAGCTGCTTGGAAGCCTGATGGTGTGTGAAGTTAGTGAGCCAAATGGAGTTGTTCTCCCACAAGAACCACTTGGCTGATCCTTCTTCAATATGCCCTTCACCAACATGCAGTGTTTCCTTGATTGAATTAGCTCTCACACCAATATTTGCGTCTAGAGCCTTTGCATTGAGGGCTATCTGAAAACGGCTGTGGCGCTGAAGTTGCCTGTGAATGTGGAGTTGGTGGCATGTGAAACCCGCATGTGAAGCATTCGTTTGTGTGGGATGCTCTATCAGGTTCATTTCAGTCGTAGGTACTCAAAGGGCACTAAGCATAGAGTGTGAAAACTGAGTTTCCTTGAGAGCTGCTTGGAAGCCTGATTTTGTGTGAAGTTAGTGAGCCAAATGGAGTTGTTCTCCCACAATAACCACTCGGCTGATCCTTCTTCAATATGCCCTTCACCAACATGCAGTGTTTCCTTGATTGAATTAGCTCTCACACCAATATTTGCGTCTAGAGCCTTTGCATGGAGGGCTATCTGAAAACGGCTGTGGCGCTGAAGTTGCCTGTGAATGTGGAGTTGGTGGCATGTGAAACCCGCATGTGGAGCATTCGTTTGTGTGGGATGCTCTACCAGGTTCATTCCTAGATAATGCACTCAAAGGGCACTAAGCATAGAGTGTGAAAACTGCGTTTCCTTGAGAGCTGCTTGGAAGCCTGATGGTGTGTGAAGTTAGTGAGCCAAATGGAGTTGTTCTCCCACAAGAACCACTCGGCTGATCCTTCTTCAATATGCCCTTCACCAAATGCAGTGTTTCCTTGATTGAATTAGCTCTCACACCAATATTTGCGTCTAGAGCTTTGCATTGAGGGCTATCTGAAAACAGCTGTGGCGCTGAAGTTGCCTGTGAATGTGGAGTTGGTGGCATGTGAAACCCGCATGTGGAGCATTCGTTTGTGTGGGATGTTCTACCAGGTTCATTCCTAGATAATGCACTCAAAGGGCACTAAGCATAGAGTGTGAAAACTGAGTTTCCTTGAGAGCTGCTTGGAAGCCTGATGGTGTGTGAAGTTAGTGAGCCAAATGGAGTTGTTCTCCCACAAGAACCACTCGGCTGATCCTTCTTCAATATGCCCTTCACCAACATGCAGTGTTTCCTTGATTGAATTAGCTCTCACACCAATATTTGCGTCTAGAGCCTTTGCATTGAGGGCTATCTGAAAACGGCTGTGGCGCTGAAGTTGCCTGTGAATGTGGAGTTGGTGGCATGTGAAACCCGCATGTGGAGCATTCGTTTTTGTGGGATGCTCTAAAAGGTTCATTCCTAGATAATGCACTCAAAGGGCACTAAGCATAGAGTGTGAAAACTGAGTTTTCTTCAGAGCTGCTTGGAAGCCTGATGGTGTGTGAAGTTAGTGAGCCAAATGGAGTTGTTCTCCCACAAGAACCACTCGGCTGATCCTTCTTCAATATGCCCTTCACCAACATGCAGTGTTTCCTTGATTGAATTAGCTCTCACACCAATATTTGCGTCTAGAGCCTTTGCATTGAGGGCTATCTGAAAATGGCTGTTGCGCTGAAGTTGCCTGTGAATGTGGAGTTGGTGGCATGTGAAACCCACATGTGGAGCATTCGTTTGTGTGGGATGCTCTACCAGGTTCATTCCTAGATAATGCACTCAAAGGGCACTAAGCATAGAGTGTGAAAACTGAGTTTCCTTGAGAGCTGCTTGGAAGCCTGATGGTGTGTGAAGTTAGTGAGCCAAATGGAGTTGTTCTCCCACAAGAACCACTCGGCTGATCCTTCTTCAATATGCCCTTCACCAACATGCAGTGTTTCCTTGATTGAATTTGCTCTCACACCAATATTTGCGTCTAGAGCCTTTGCATTGAGGACTATCTGAAAACGACTGTGGCGCTGAAGTTGCCTGTGAATGTGGAGTTGGTGGCATGTGAAACCCGCATGTGGAGCATTCGTTTGTGTGGGATGCTCTATCAGGTTCATTTCAGTCGTAGGTACTCAAAGGGCACTAAGCATAGAGTGTGAAAACTGAGTTTCCTTGAGAGCTGCTTGGAAGCCTGATGGTGTGTGAAGTTAGTGAGCCAAATGGAGTTGTTCTCCCACAAGAACCACTCGGCCGATCCTTCTTCAATATGCCCTTCACCAACATGCAGTGTTTCCTTGATTGAATTAGCTCTCACACCAATATTTGCGTCTAGAGCCTTTGCATTGAGGGCTATCTGAAAACGGCTGTGGCGCTGAAGTTGCCTGTGAATGTGGAGTTGGTGGCATGTGAAACCCGCATGTGGAGCATTCGTTTGTGTGGGATGTTCTACCAGGTTCATTCCTAGATAATGCACTCAAAGGGCACTAAGCATAGAGTGTGAAAACTGAGTTTCCTTGAGAGCTGCTTGGAAGCCTGATGGTGTGTGAAGTTAGTGAGCCAAATGGAGTTGTTCTCCCACAAGAACCACTCGGCTGATCCTTCTTCAATATACCCTTTACCAACATGCAGTGTTTCCTTGATTGAATTAGCTCTCACACCAATATTTGCGTCTAGAGCCTTTGCATTGAGGGCTATCTGAAAACGGCTGTGGCGCTGAAGTTGCCTGTGAATGTGGAGTTGGTGGCATGTGAAACCCGCATGTGGAGCATTCGTTTGTGTGGGATGCTCTACCAGGTTCATTTCAGTC
Organism: Ochotona princeps; assembly: GCF_030435755.1. Taxonomy (NCBI): domain Eukaryota; kingdom Metazoa; phylum Chordata; class Mammalia; order Lagomorpha; family Ochotonidae; genus Ochotona; species Ochotona princeps. The sequence continues at coordinate 42,828 of NW_026699088.1, read as the reverse complement.
CTAGGCACTCAAAGGGCACTAAGCATAGAGTGTGAAAACTGAGTTTCCTTGAGAGCTGCTTGGAAGCCTGATGGTGTGTGAAGTTAGTGAGCCAAATGGAGTTGTTCTCCCACAAGAACCACTCGGCTGATCCTTCTTCAATATGCCCTTCACCAACATGCAGTGTTTCCTTGATTGAATTAGCTCTCACACCAATATTTGCGTCTAGAGCCTTTGCATTGAGGGCTATCTAAAAACGGCTGTGGCGCTGAAGTTGCCTGTGAATGTGGAGTTGTTGGCATGTGAAACCCGCATGTGGAGCATTCGTTCGTGTGGGATGTTCTACCAGGTTCATTCCTAGATAATGCACTCAAAGGGCACTAAGCATAGAGTGTGAAAACTGAGTTTCCTTGAGAGCTGCTTGGAAGCCTGATGGTGTGTGAAGTTAGTGAGCCAAATGGAGTTGTTCTCCCACAAGAACCACTCGGCTGATCCTTCTTCAATATGCTGTTCACCAACATGCAGTGTTTCCTTTTTTTGAATTAGCTCTCACACCAATATTGGCGTCTAGAGCCTTTGCATTGAGGGCTATCTGAAAACGGCTGTGGCGCTGAAGTTGCCTGTGAATGTGGAGTTGGTGGCATGTGAAACCCGCATGTGGAGCATTCGTTCGTGTGGGATGCTCTACCAGGTTCATTCCTAGATAATGCACTCAAAGGGCACTAAGCATAGAGTGTGAAAACTGAGTTTCCTTGAGAGCTGCTTGGAAGCCTGATGGTGTGTGAAGTTAGTGAGCCAAATGGAGTTGTTCTCCCACAAGAACCACTCGGCTGATCCTTCTTCAATATGCCCTTCACCAACATGCAGTGTTTCCTTAATTAGCTCTCACACCAATATTTGCGTCTAGAGCCTTTGCATTGAGGGCTATCTGAAAACGGCTGTGGCGCTGAAGTTGCCTGTGAATGTGGAGTTGGTGGCATGTGAAACCCGCATGTGGAGCATTCGTTCGTGTGGGATGTTCTACCAGGTTCATTCCTAGATAATGCACTCAAAGGGCACTAAGCATAGAGTGTGAAAACTGAGTTTCCTTGAGAGCTGCTTGGAAGCCTGATGGTGTGTGAAGTTATTGAGCCAAATGGAGTTGTTCTCCCACAAGAACCACTCGGCTGATCCTTCTTCAATATGCCCTTCACCAACATGCAGTGTTTCCTTGATTGAATTAGCTCTCACACCAATATTTGCGTCTAGAGCCTTTGCATTGAGGGCTATCTGAAAACGGCTGTGGCGCTGAAGTTGCCTGTGAATGTGGAGTTGGTGGCATGTGAAACCCGCATGTGAAGCATTCGTTTGTGTGGGATGCTCTATCAGGTTCATTTCAGTCGTAGGTACTCAAAGGGCACTAAGCATAGAGTGTGAAAACTGAGTTTCCTTGAGAGCTGCTTGGAAGCCTGATTTTGTGTGAAGTTAGTGAGCCAAATGGAGTTGTTCTCCCACAATAATCACTCGGCTGATCCTTCTTCAATATGCCCTTCACCAACATGCAGTGTTTCCTTGATTGAATTAGCTCTCACACCAATATTTGCGTCTAGAGCCTTTGCATGGAGGGCTATCTGAAAACGGCTGTGGCGCTGAAGTTGCCTGTGAATGTGGAGTTGGTGGCATGTGAAACCCGCATGTGGAGCATTCGTTTGTGTGGGATGCTCTACCAGGTTCATTCCTAGATAATGCACTCAAAGGGCACTAAGCATAGAGTGTGAAAACTGCGTTTCCTTGAGAGCTGCTTGGAAGCCTGATGGTGTGTGAAGTTAGTGAGCCAAATGGAGTTGTTCTCCCACAAGAACCACTCGGCCGATCCTTCTTCAATATGCCCTTCACCAACATGCAGTGTTTCCTTGATTGAATTAGCTCTCACACCAATATTTGCGTCTAGAGCCTTTGCATTGAGGGCTATCTGAAAACGGCTGTGGCGCTGAAGTTGCCTGTGAATGTGGAGTTGGTGGCATGTGAAACCCGCATGTGGAGCATTCGTTTGTGTGGGATGCTCTACCAGGTTCATTTCATTCGTAGGTAATGCACTCAAAGGGCACTAAGCATAGAGTGTGAAAACTGAGTTTCCTTGAGAGCTGCTTGGAAGCCTGATTTTGTGTGAAGTTAGTGAGCCAAATGGAGTTGTTCTCCCACAAGAACCACTCGGCTGATCCTTCTTCAATATACCCTTTACCAACATGCAGTGTTTCCTTGATTGAATTAGCTCTCACACCAATATTTGCGTCTAGAGCCTTTGCATTGAGGGCTATCTGAAAACGGCTGTGGCGCTGAAGTTGGCTGTGAATGTGGAGTTGGTGGCATGTGAAACCCGCATGTGGAGCATTCGTTTGTGTGGGATGCTCTACCAGGTTCATTTCAGTCCTAGGCACTCAAAGGGCACTAAGCATAGAGTGTGAAAACTGAGTTTCCTTGAGAGCTGCTTCGAAGCCTGATGGTGTGTGAAGTTAGTGAGCCAAATGGAGTTGTTCTCCCACAAGAACCACTCGGCTGATCCTTCTTCAATATGCCCTTCACCAACATGCAGTGTTTCCTTGATTGAATTAGCTCTCACACCAATATTTGCGTCTAGAGCCTTTGCATTGAGGGCTATCTAAAAACGGCTGTGGCGCTGAAGTTGCCTGTGAATGTGGAGTTGTTGGCATGTGAAACCCGCATGTGGAGCATTCGTTCGTGTGGGATGTTCTACCAGGTTCATTCCTAGATAATGCACTCAAAGGGCACTAAGCATAGAGTGTGAAAACTGAGTTTCCTTGAGAGCTGCTTGGAAGCCTGATGGTGTGTGAAGTTAGTGAGCCAAATGGAGTTGTTCTCCCACAAGAACCACTCGGCTGATCCTTCTTCAATATGCCGTTCAACCAACATGCAGTGTTTCCTTTTTTTGAATTAGCTCTCACACCAATATTGGCGTCTAGAGCCTTTGCATTGAGGGCTATCTGAAAACGGCTGTGGCGCTGAAGTTGCCTGTGAATGTGGAGTTGGTGGCATGTGAAACCCGCATGTGGAGCATTCGTTTGTGTGGCATGCTCTACCAGGTTCATTCCTAGATAATGCACTCAAAGGGCACTAAGCATAGAGTGTGAAAACTGCGTTTCCTTGAGAGCTGCTTGGAAGCCTGATGGTGTGTGAAGTTAGTGAGCCAAATGGAGTTGTTCTCCCACAAGAACCACTCGGCTGATCCTTCTTCAATATGCCCTTCATCAACATGCAGTGTTTCCTTAATTAGCTCTCACACCAATATTTGCGTCTAGAGCCTTTGCATTGAGGGCTATCTGAAAACGGCTGTGGCGCTGAAGTTGCCTGTGAATGTGGAGTTGGTGGCATGTGAAACCCGCATGTGGAGCATTCGTTCGTGTGGGATGTTCTACCAGGTTCATTCCTAGATAATGTACTCAAAGGGCACTAAGCATAGAGTGTGAAAACTGAGTTTCCTTGAGAGCTGCTTGGAAGCCTGATGGTGTGTGAAGTTAGTGAGCCAAATGGAGTTGTTCTCCCACAAGAACCACTCGGCTGATCCTTCTTCAATATGCCCTTCACCAACATGCAGTGTTTCCTTGATTGAATTAGCTCTCATACCAATATTTGCGTCTAGAACCTTTGCATTGAGGGCTATCTGAAAACGGCTGTGGCGCTGAAGTTGCCTGTGAATGTGGAGTTGGTGGCATGTGAAACCCGCATGTGGAGCATTCGTTTGTGTGGGATGCTCTACCAGGTTCATTGCTAGATAATGCACTCAAAGGGCACTAAGCATAGAGTGTGAAAACTGAGTTTCCTTGAGAGCTGTTTGGAAGCCTGATGGTGTGTGAAGTTAGTGAGCCAAATGGAGTTGTTCTCCCACAAGAACCACTTGGCTGATCCTTTTTCAATATGCCCTTCACCAACAAGCAGTGTTTCCTTGATTGAATTAGCTCTCATACCAATATTTGCGTCGAGAGCCTTTGCATTGAGGGCTATCTGAAAATGGCTGTGGCGCTGAAGTTGCCTGTGAATGTGGAGTTGGTGGCATGTGAAACCCACATGTGGAGCATTCGTTTGTGTGGGATGCTCACCAAGCTTCATTTCAGTCCTTTGTACTCCACGGGCACTAAGCATAGAGTGTGAAAACTGAGATTCCTTGAGAGCTGCTTGGAAGCCTGATGGTGTGTGAAGTTAGTGAGCCAAATGGAGTTGTTCTCCCACAAGACCCACTCGGCTGATCCTTCTTCAATATGCCCTTCACCAACATGCAGTGTTTCCTTGATTGAATTAGCTCTCACACCAATATTTGCGTCTAGAGCCTTTGCATTGAGGGCTATCTGAAAACGGCTGTGGCGCTGAAGTTGCCTGTGAATGTGGAGTTGGTGGCATGTGAAACCCGCATGTGGAGCATTCGTTTGTGTGGGATGCTCTACCAGGTTCATTCCTAGATAATGCACTCAAAGGGCACTAAGCATAGAGTGTGAAAACTGAGTTTCCTTGAGAGCTGCTTGGAAGCCTGATGGTGTGTGAAGTTAGTGAGCCAAATGGAGTTGTTCTCCCACAAGAACCACTCGGCCAATCCTTCTTCAATATGCCCTTCACCAACATGCAGTGTTTCCTTGATTGAATTAGCTCTCACACCAATATTTGCGTCTAGAGCCTTTGCATTGAGGGCTATCTGAAAACGGCTGTGGCGCTGAAGTTGCCTGTGAATGTGGAGTTGGTGGCATGTGAAACCCGCATGTGGAGCATTCGTTTGTGTGGGATGCTCTACCAGGTTCATTCCTAGATAATGCACTCAAAGGGCACTAAGCATAGAGTGTGAAAACTGAGTTTCCTTGAGAGCTGCTTGGAAGCCTGATGGTGTGTGAAGTTAGTGAGCCAAATGGAGTTGTTCTCCCACAAGAACCACTCTTCCGATCCTTCTTCAATATGCCCTTCACCAACATGCAGTGTTTCCTTGATTGAATTAGCTCTCACACCAATATTTGCGTCTAGAGCCTTTGCATTGAGGGCTATCTGAAAACGGCTGTGGCGCTGAAGTTGCCTGTGAATGTGGAGTTGGTGGCATGTGAAACCCGCATGTGGAGCATTCGTTTGTGTGGGATGCTCTACCAGGTTCATTTCATTCGTAGGTAATGCACTCAAAGGGCACTAAGCATAGAGTGTGAAAACTGAGTTTCCTTGAGAGCTGCTTGGAAGCCTGATTTTGTGTGAAGTTAGTGAGCCAAATGGAGTTGTTCTCCCACAAGAACCACTCGGCTGATCCTTCTTCAATATGCCCTTCACCAACATGCAGTGTTTCCTTGATTGAATTAGCTCTCACACCAATATTTGCGTCTAGAGCCTTTGCATTGAGGGCTATCTGAAAACGGCTGTGGCGCTGAAGTTGCCTGTGAATGTGGAGTTGGTGGCATGTGAAACCCGCATGTGGAGCATTCGTTTGTGTGGGATGCTCTACCAGGTTCATTTCAGTCCTAGGCACTCAAAGGGCACTAAGCATAGAGTGTGAAAACTGAGTTTCCTTGAGAGCTGCTTGGAAGCCTGATGGTGTGTGAAGTTAGTGAGCCAAATGGAGTTGTTCTCCCACAAGAACCACTCGGCTGATCCTTCTTCAATATGCCCTTCACCAACATGCAGTGTTTCCTTGATTGAATTAGATCTCACACCAATATTTGCGTCTAGAGCCTTTGCATTGAGGGCTATCTGAAAACGGCTGTGGCGCTGAAGTTGCCTGTGAATGTGGAGTTGGTGGCATGTGAAACCCGCATGTGGAGCATTCGTTCGTGTGGGATGCTCTACCAGGTTCATTCCTAGATAATGCACTCAAAGGGCACTAAGCATAGATTGTGAAAACTGAGTTTCCTTGAGAGCTGCTTGGAAGCCTGATGGTGTGTGAAGTTAGTGAGCCAAATGGAGTTGTTCTCCCACAAGAACCACTCGACTGATCCTTCTTCAATATGCCCTTCACCAACATGCAGTGTTTCCTTTTTTTGAATTAGCTCTCACACCAATATTGGCGTCTAGAGCCTTTGCATTGAGGGCTATCTGAAAACGGCTGTGGCGCTGAAGTTGCCTGTGAATGTGGAGTTGGTGGCATGTGAAACCCGCATGTGGAGCATTCGTTTGTGTGGGATGCTCTACCAGGTTCATTCCTAGATAATGCACTCAAAGGGCACTAAGCATAGAGTGTGAAAACTGAGTTTCCTTGAGAGCTGCTTGGAAGCCTGATGGTGTGTGAAGTTAGTGAGCCAAATGGAGTTGTTCTCCCACAAGAACCACTCGGCTGATCCTTCTTCAATATGCCCTTCACCAACATGCAGTGTTTCCTTGATTGAATTAGCTCTCACACCAATATTTGCGTCTAGAGCCTTTGCATTGAGGGCTATCTGAAAACGGCTGTGGCGCTGAAGTTGCCTGTGAATGTGGAGTTGGTGGCATGTGAAACCCGCATGTGGAGCATTCGTTTGTGTGGGATGTTCTACCAGGTTCATTGCTAGATAATGCACTCAAAGGGCACTAAGCATAGAGTGTGAAAACTGAGTTTCCTTGAGAGCTGCTTGGAAGCCTGATGGTGTGTGAAGTTAGTGAGCCAAATGGAGTTGTTCTCCCACAAGAACCACTTGGCTGATCCTTTTTCAATATGCCCTTCACCAACAAGCAGTGTTTCCTTGATTGAATTAGCTCTCATACCAATATTTGCGTCTAGAGCCTTTGCATTGAGGGCTATCTGAAAACGGCTGTGGCGCTGAAGTTGCCTGTGAATGTGGAGTTGGTGGCATGTGAAACCCGCATGTGGAGCATTCGTTTGTGTGGGATGCTCACCAAGCTTCATTTCAGTCCTTTGTACTCAACGGGCACTAAGCATAGAGTGTGAAAACTGAGATTCCTTGAGAGCTGCTTGGAAGCCTGATGGTGTGTGAAGTTAGTGAGCCAAATGGAGTTGTTCTCCCACAAGAACCACTCGGCTGATCCTTCTTCAATATGCCCTTCACCAACATGCAGTGTTTCCTTGATTGAATTAGCTCTCACACCAATATTTGCGTCTAGAGCCTTTGCATTGAGGGCTATCTGAAAACGGCTGTGGCGCTGAAGTTGCCTGTGAATGTGGAGTTGGTGGCATGTGAAACCAGCATGTGGAGCATTCGTTTGTGTGGGATGCTCTACCAGGTTCATTCCTAGATAATGCACTCAAAGGGCACTAAGCATAGAGTGTGAAAACTGAGTTTCCTTGAGAGCTGCTTGGAAGCCTGATGGTGTGTGAAGTTAGTGAGCCAAATGGAGTTGTTCTCCCACAAGAACCACTCGGCTGATCCTTCTTCAATATGCCCTTCACCAACATGCAGTGTTTCCTTGATTGAATTAGCTCTCACACCAATATTTGCGTCTAGAGCCTTTGCATTGAGGGCTATCTGAAAACGGCTGTGGCGCTGAAGTTGCCTGTCAATGTGGAGTTGGTGGCATGTGAAACCCGCATGTGGAGCATTCGTTTGTGTGGGATGCTCTATCAGGTTCATTTCAGTCGTAGGTACTCAAAGGGCACTAAGCATAGAGTGTGAAAACTGAGTTTCCTTGAGAGCTGCTTGGAAGCCTGATGGTGTGTGAAGTTAGTGAGCCAAATGGAGTTGTTCTCCCACAAGAACCACTCGGCTGATCCTTCTTCAATATGCCCTTCACCAACATGCAGTGTTTCCTTGATTGAATTAGCTCTCACACCAATATTTGCGTCTAGAGCCTTTGCATGGAGGGCTATCTGAAAACGACTGTGGCGCTGAAGTTGCCTGTGAATGTGGAGTTGGTGGCATGTGAAACCCGCATGTGGAGCATTCGTTTGTGTGGGATGCTCTACCAGGTTCATTCCTAGATAATGCACTCAAAGGGCACTAAGCATAGAGTGTGAAAACTGAGTTTCCTTGAGAGCTGCTTGGAAGCCTGATGGTGTGTGAAGTTAGTGAGCCAAATGGAGTTGTTCTCCCACAAGAACCACTCGGCCGATCCTTCTTCAATATGCCCTTCACCAACATGCAGTGTTTCCTTGATTGAATTAGCTCTCACACCAATATTTGCGTCTAGAGCCTTTGCATTGAGGGCTATCTGAAAACGGCTGTGGCGCTGAAGTTGCCTGTGAATGTGGAGTTGGTGGCATGTGAAACCCGCATGTGGAGCATTCGTTTGTGTGGGATGCTCTACCAGGTTCATTTCATTCGTAGGTAATGCACTCAAAGGGCACTAAGCATAGAGTGTGAAAACTGAGTTTCCTTGAGAGCTGCTTGGAAGCCTGATTTTGTGTGAAGTTAGTGAGCCAAATGGAGTTGTTCTCCCACAAGAACCACTCGGCTGATCCTTCTTCAATATGCCCTTCACCAACATGCAGTGTTTCCTTGATTGAATTAGCTCTCACACCAATATTGGCGTCTAGAGCCTTTGCATTGAGGGCTATCTGAAAACGGTTGTGGCGCTGAAGTTGCCTGTGAATGTGGAGTTGGTGGCATGTGAAACCCGCATGTGGAGCATTCGTTTGTGTGGGATGCTCTACCAGGTTCATTTCAGTCCTAGGCACTCAAAGGGCACTAAGCATAGAGTGTGAAAACTGAGTTTCCTTGAGAGCTGCTTGGAAGCCTGATGGTGTGTGAAGTTAGTGAGCCAAATGGAGTTGTTCTCCCACAAGAACCACTCGGCTGATCCTTCTTCAATATGCCCTTCACCAACATGCAGTGTTTCCTTGATTGAATTAGCTCTCACACCAATATTTGCGTCTAGAGCCTTTGCATTGAGGGCTATCTGAAAACGGCTGTGGCGCTGAAGTTGCCTGTGAATGTGGAGTTGGTGGCATGTGAAACCCGCATGTGGAGCATTCGTTTGTGTGGGATGCTCTATCAGGTTCATTTCAGTCGTAGGTACTCAAAGGGCACTAAGCATAGAGTGTGAAAACTGAGTTTCCTTGAGAGCTGCTTGGAAGCCTGATGGTGTGTGAAGTTAGTGAGCCAAATGGAGTTGTTCTCCCACAAGAACCACTCGGCTGATCCTTCTTCAATATGCCCTTCACCAACATGCAGTGTTTCCTTGATTGAATTAGCTCTCACACCAATATTTGCGTCTAGAGCCTTTGCATGGAGGGCTATCTGAAAACGACTGTGGCGCTGAAGTTGCCTGTGAATGTGGAGTTGGTGGCATGTGAAACCCGCATGTGGAGCATTCGTTTGTGTGGGATGCTCTACCAGGTTCATTCCTAGATAATGCACTCAAAGGGCACTAAGCATAGAGTGTGAAAACTGAGTTTCCTTGAGAGCTGCTTGGAAGCCTGATGGTGTGTGAAGTTAGTGAGCCAAATGGAGTTGTTCTCCCACAAGAACCACTCGGCCGATCCTTCTTCAATATGCCCTTCACCAACATGCAGTGTTTCCTTGATTGAATTAACTCTCACACCAATATTTGCGTCTAGAGCCTTTGCATTGAGGGCTATCTGAAAACGGCTGTGGCGCTGAAGTTGCCTGTGAATGTGGAGTTGGTGGCATGTGAAACCCGCATGTGGAGCATTCGTTTGTGTGGGATGCTCTACCAGGTTCATTTCATTCGTAGGTAATGCACTCAAAGGGCACTAAGCATAGAGTGTGAAAACTGAGTTTCCTTGAGAGCTGCTTGGAAGCCTGATGGTGTGTGAAGTTAGTGAGCCAAATGGAGTTGTTCTCCCACAAGAACCACTCGGCTGATCCTTCTTCAATATGCCCTTTACCTACATTCAGTGTTTCCTTGATTGAATTAGCTCTCACACCAATATTTGCGTCTAGAGCCTTTGCATTGAGGGCTATCTGAAAACGGCTGTGGCGCTGAAGTTGCCTGTGAATGTGGAGTTGGTGGCATGTGAAACCCGCATGTGGAGCATTCGTTTGTGTGGGATGCTCTACCAGGTTCATTTCAGTCCTAGGCACTCAAAGGGCACTAAGCATAGAGTGTGAAAACTGAGTTTCCTTGAGAGCTGCTTGGAAGCCTGATGGTGTGTGAAGTTAGTGAGCCAAATGGAGTTGTTCTCCCACAAGAACCACTCGGCTGATCCTTCTTCAATATGCCCTTCACCAACATGCAGTGTTTCCTTGATTGAATTAGCTCTCACACCAATATTTGCGTCTAGAGCCTTTGCATTGAGGGCTATCTAAAAACGGCTGTGGCGCTGAAGTTGCCTGTGAATGTGGAGTTGTTGGCATGTGAAACCCGCATGTGGAGCATTCGTTCGTGTGGGATGTTCTACCAGGTTCATTCCTAGATAATGCACTCAAAGGGCACTAAGCATAGAGTGTGAAAACTGAGTTTCCTTGAGAGCTGCTTGGAAGCCTGATGGTGTGTGAAGTTAGTGAGCCAAATGGAGTTGTTCTCCCACAAGAACCACTCGGCTGATCCTTCTTCAATATGCCGTTCACCAACATGCAGTGTTTCCTTTTTTTGAATTAGCTCTCACACCAATATTGGCGTCTAGAGCCTTTGCATTGAGGGCTATCTGAAAACGGCTGTGGCGCTGAAGTTGCCTGTGAATGTGGAGTTGGTGGCATGTGAAACCCGCATGTAGAGCATTCGTTTGTGTGGGATGCTCTACCAGGTTCATTCCTAGATAATTCACTCAAAGGGCACTAAGCATAGAGTGTGAAAACTGAGTTTCCTTGAGAGCTGCTTGGAAGCCTGATGGTGTGTGAAGTTAGTGAGCCAAATGGAGTTGTTCTCCCACAAGAACCACTCGGCTGATCCTTCTTCAATATGCCCTTCACCAACATGCAGTGTTTCCTTAATTAGCTCTCACACCAATATTTGCGTCTAGAGCCTTTGCATTGAGGGCTATCTGAAAACGGCTGTGGCGCTGAAGTTGCCTGTGAATGTGGAGTTGGTGGCATGTGAAACCCGCATGTGGAGCATTCGTTCGTGTGGGATGTTCTACCAGGTTCATTCCTAGATAATGCACTCAAAGGGCACTAAGCATAGAGTGTGAAAACTGAGTTTCCTTGAGAGCTGCTTGGAAGCCTGATGGTGTGTGAAGTTAGTGAGCCAAATGGAGTTGTTCTCCCACAAGAACCACTCGGCTGATCCTTCTTCAATATGCCCTTCACCAACATGCAGTGTTTCCTTGATTGAATTAGCTCTCACACCAATATTTGCGTCTAGAGCCTTTGCATTGAGGGCTATCTGAAAACGGCTGTGGCGCTGAAGTTGCCTGTGAATGTGGAGTTGGTGGCATGTGAAACCCGCATGTGAAGCATTCGTTTGTGTGGGATGCTCTATCAGGTTCATTTCAGTCGTAGGTACTCAAAGGGCACTAAGCATAGAGTGTGAAAACTGAGTTTCCTTGAGAGCTGCTTGGAAGCCTGATTTTGTGTGAAGTTAGTGAGCCAAATGGAGTTGTTCTCCCACAACAACCACTCGGCTGATCCTTCTTCAATATGCCCTTCACCAACATGCAGTGTTTCCTGATTGAATTAGCTCTCACACCAATATTTGCGTCTAGAGCCTTTGCATGGAGGGCTATCTGAAAACGGCTGTGGCGCTGAAGTTGCCTGTGAATGTGGAGTTGGTGGCATGTGAAACCCGCATGTGGAGCATTCGTTTGTGTGGGATGCTCTACCAGGTTCATTCCTAGATAATGCACTCAAAGGGCACTAAGCATAGAGTGTGAAAACTGCGTTTCCTTGAGAGCTGCTTGGAAGCCTGATGGTGTGTGAAGTTAGTGAGCCAAATGGAGTTGTTCTCCCACAAGAACCACTCGGCTGATCCTTCTTCAACATGCCCTTCACCAAATGCAGTGTTTCCTTGATTGAATTAGCTCTCACACCAATATTTGCGTCTAGAGCCTTTGCATTGAGGGCTATCTGAAAACAGCTGTGGCGCTGAAGTTGCCTGTGAATGTGGAGTTGTTGGCATGTGAAACCCGCATGTGGAGCATTCGTTTGTGTGGGATGTTCTACCAGGTTCATTCCTAGATAATGCACTCAAAGGGCACTAAGCATAGAGTGTGAAAACTGAGTTTCCTTGAGAGCTGCTTGGAAGCCTGATGGTGTGTGAAGTTAGTGAGCCAAATGGAGTTGTTCTCCCACAAGAACCACTCGGCTGATCCTTCTTCAATATGCCCTTCACCAACATGCAGTGTTTCCTTGATTGAATTAGCTCTCACACCAATATTTGCGTCTAGAGCCTTTGCATTGAGGGCTATCTGAAAACGGCTGTGGCGCTGAAGTTGCCTGTCAATGTGGAGTTGGTGGCATGTGAAACCCGCATGTGGAGCATTCGTTTGTGTGGGATGCTCTAAAAGGTTCATTCCTAGATAATGCACTCAAAGGGCACTAAGCATAGAGTGTGAAAACTGAGTTTTCTTGAGAGCTGCTTGGAAGCCTGATGGTGTGTGAAGTTAGTGAGCCAAATGGAGTTGTTCTCCCACAAGAACCACTCGGCTGATCCTTCTTCAATATGCCCTTCACCAACATGCAGTGTTTCCTTGATTGAATTAGCTCTCACACCAATATTTGCGTCTAGAGCCTTTGCATTGAGGGCTATCTGAAAATGGCTGTTGCGCTGAAGTTGCCTGTGAATGTGGAGTTGGTGGCATGTGAAACCCACATGTGGAGCATTCGTTTGTGTGGATGCTCTTTACCAGGTTCATTCCTAGATAATGCACTCAAAGGGCACTAAGCATAGAGTGTGAAAACTGAGTTTCCTTGAGAGCTGCTTGGAAGCCTGATGGTGTGTGAAGTTAGTGAGCCAAATGGAGTTGTTCTCCCACAAGAACCACTCGGCTGATCCTTCTTCAATATGCCCTTCACCAACATGCAGTGTTTCCTTGATTGAATTAGCTCTCACACCAATATTTGCGTCTAGAGCCTTTGCATGGAGGGCTATCTGAAAACGACTGTGGCGCTGAAGTTGCCTGTGAATGTGGAGTTGGTGGCATGTGAAACCCGCATGTGGAGCATTCGTTTGTGTGGGATGCTCTACCAGGTTCATTCCTAGATAATGCACTCAAAGGGCACTAAGCATAGAGTGTGAAAACTGAGTTTCCTTGAGAGCTGCTTGGAAGCCTGATGGTGTGTGAAGTTAGTGAGCCAAATGGAGTTGTTCTCCCACAAGAACCACTCGGCCGATCCTTCTTCAATATGCCCTTCACCAACATGCAGTGTTTCCTTGATTGAATTAACTCTCACACCAATATTTGCGTCTAGAGCCGTTGCATTGAGGGCTATCTGAAAACGGCTGTGGCGCTGAAGTTGCCTGTGAATGTGGAGTTGGTGGCATGTGAAACCCGCATGTTGGAGCATTCGTTTGTGTGGGATGCTCTACCAGGTTCATTTCATTCGTAGGTAGGGCACTAAGCATAGAGTGTGAAAACTGAGTTTCCTTGAGAGCTGCTTGGAAGCCTGATGGTGTGTGAAGTTAGTGAGCCAAATGGAGTTGTTCTCCCACAAGAACCACTCGGCTGATCCTTCTTCAATATGCCCTTTACCTACATTCAGTGTTTCCTTGATTGAATTAGCTCTCACACCAATATTTGCGTCTAGAGCCTTTGCATTGAGGGCTATCTGAAAACGGCTGTGGCGCTGAAGTTGCCTGTGAATGTGGAGTTGGTGGCATGTGAAACCCGCATGTGGAGCATTCGTTTGTGTGGGATGCTCTACCAGGTTCATTCAGTCCTAGGCACTCAAAGGGCACTAAGCATAGAGTGTGAAAACTGAGTTTCCTTGAGAGCTGCTTGGAAGCCTGATGGTGTGTGAAGTTAGTGAGCCAAATGGAGTTGTTCTCCCACAAGAACCACTCGGCTGATCCTTCTTCAATATGCCCTTCACCAACATGCAGTGTTTCCTTGATTGAATTAGCTCTCACACCAATATTTGCGTCTAGAGCCTTTGCATTGAGGGCTATCTAAAAACGGCTGTGGCGCTGAAGTTGCCTGTGAATGTGGAGTTGTTGGCATGTGAAACCCGCATGTGGAGCATTCGTTCGTGTGGGATGTTCTACCAGGTTCATTCCTAGATAATGCACTCAAAGGGCACTAAGCATAGAGTGTGAAAACTGAGTTTCCTTGAGAGCTGCTTGGAAGCCTGATGGTGTGTGAAGTTAGTGAGCCAAATGGAGTTGTTCTCCCACAAGAACCACTCGGCTGATCCTTCTTCAATATGCCGTTCACCAACATGCAGTGTTTCCTTTTTTGAATTAGCTCTCACACCAATATTGGCGTCTAGAGCCTTTGCATTGAGGGCTATCTGAAAACGGCTGTGGCGCTGAAGTTGCCTGTGAATGTGGAGTTGGTGGCATGTGAAACCCGCATGTAGAGCATTCGTTTGTGTGGGATGCTCTACCAGGTTCATTCCTAGATAATTCACTCAAAGGGCACTAAGCATAGAGTGTGAAAACTGAGTTTCCTTGAGAGCTGCTTGGAAGCCTGATGGTGTGTGAAGTTAGTGAGCCAAATGGAGTTGTTCTCCCACAAGAACCACTCGGCTGATCCTTCTTCAATATGCCCTTCACCAACATGCAGTGTTTCCTTGATTGAATTAGCTCTCACACCAATATTTGCGTCTAGAGCCTTTGCATTGAGGGCTATCTGAAAACGGCTGTGGCGCTGAAGTTGGCTGTGAATGTGGAGTTGGTGGCATGTGAAACCCGCATGTGGAGCATTCGTTCGTGTGGGATGTTCTACCAGGTTCATTCCTAGATAATGCACTCAAAGGGCACTAAGCATAGAGTGTGAAAACTGAGTTTCCTTGAGAGCTGCTTGGAAGCCTGATGGTGTGTGAAGTTAGTGAGCCAAATGGAGTTGTTCTCCCACAAGAACCACTCGGCTGATCCTTCTTCAATATGCCCTTCACCAACATGCAGTGTTTCCTTGATTGAATTAGCTCTCACACCAATATTTGCGTCTAGAGCCTTTGCATTGAGGGCTATCTGAAAACGGCTGTGGCGCTGAAGTTGCCTGTGAATGTGGAGTTGGTGGCATGTGAAACCCGCATGTGAAGCATTCGTTTGTGTGGGATGCTCTATCAGGTTCATTTCAGTCGTAGGTACTCAAAGGGCACTAAGCATAGAGTGTGAAAACTGAGTTTCCTTGAGAGCTGCTTGGAAGCCTGATTTTGTGTGAAGTTAGTGAGCCAAATGGAGTTGTTCTCCCACAATAACCACTCGGCTGATCCTTCTTCAATATGCCCTTCACCAACATGCAGTGTTTCCTTGATTGAATTAGCTCTCACACCAATATTTGCGTCTAGAGCCTTTGCATGGAGGGCTATCTGAAAACGGCTGTGGCGCTGAAGTTGCCTGTGAATGTGGAGTTGGTGGCATGTGAAACCCGCATGTGGAGCATTCGTTTGTGTGGATGCTCTACCAGCTTAAGCATAGATTGAAAACTGCACTCAAGGGCACTAAGCATAGAGTGAAAACTGAGTTTCCTTGAGATCTGCTGAGCCGATGGTGAAGTAGGAGCCAAATGGAGTTGTTCTCCCACAAGAACCACCTCGCTGATCCCTTCATATGCCCTTCTCAATAGTTAATAGCTCTCACACCAATATTTGCGTCTAGAGCCTTTGCATTGAGCATCTGAAAACAGCTGTGGCGCTGAAGTTGCCTGTGAATGTCGATGTTGCTGCATGTGATAACCCATTAAAAAAAAATAACATAAAAAAAAAATTAAAAAACAAAAAAATAAAAAAAAAAATAACATAAATAGAATTGAACCGATGGGAATTAGAAAAAATAAAAAAAAGTAACATAGTAAGTCATAGGTACTCAAAGGGCACTAAGCATAGAGTGTGAAATCTGAGTTTCCTGAGAGCTGCTTGGAAGCCTGATCTGTGTGAAGTTAGTGAGCCAAATGGAGTTGTCATACCCACATAACCAACATCTGCGATCCTTCTTCAATATGCCCCTTCACCAACATGCAGTGTTTCCTTGATGAATTAGCTCTCACACCAATTCGTCTAGAGCTTCATTGAGGGCTATCCTGAAAACGGCTCTAATCCTTGCAACTCTGAGCAGCTGAAACTTGCTGGAGTTGGTGGCATGTGAAACCCGCATGTGGAGCATTCGTTTGTGTGGGATGCTCTACCAGGTTCATTCATTCGTAGGTAATGCACTCAAAGGGCAAAAGGGCACAACATAAGGGAAAACTGGTCCAAGAACCTAGTAAGCCTGATTTGTGTGAAGTTAGTGAGCCAAATGGAGTTGTTCACCCACAAGAACCACTCGGCTGATCCTTCTTCAATATACCCTTTACCAACATGCAGTGTTTCCTTGATTGAATTAGCTCTCACACCAATATTTGCGTCTAGAGCCTTTGCATTGAGGGCTATCTGAAAACGGCTGTGGCGCTGAAGTTGCCTGTGAATGTGGAGTTGGTGGCATGTGAAACCCGCATGTGGAGCATTCGTTTGTGTGGGTGCTCTACCAGGTTCATTTCAGTCCTAGGCACTCAAAGGGCACTAAGCATAGAGTGTGAAAACTGAGTTTCCTTGAGAGCTTGAGCTTGTGAAGTAGCCATGAGTTTGTTCTCCACAAGGAACCACTCGGCTGATCCTTCTTCCACATAACCACTCAGCTGTCATGCAGTGTTTCCTTAATTAGCTCTCACACCAATATTTGCGTCTAGAGCCTTTGCATTGAGGGCTATCTGAAAACGGCTGTGGCGCTGAAGTTGCCTGTGAATGTGGAGTTGGTGCATGTGAAACCCGCATGTGGAGCATTCGTTCGTGTGGGATGTTCTACCAGGTTCATTCCTAGATAATGCACTCAAAGGGCACTAAGCATAGAGTGTGAAAACTGAGTTTCCTTGAGAGCTGCTTGGAAGCCTGATGGTGTGTGAAGTTATTGAGCCAAATGGAGTTGTTCTCCCACAAGAACCACTCGGCTGATCCTTCTTCAATATGCCCTTCACCAACATGCAGTGTTTCCTTGATTGAATTAGCTCTCACACCAATATTTGCGTCTAGAGCCTTTGCATTGAGGGCTATCTGAAAACGGCTGTGGCGCTGAAGTTGCCTGTGAATGTGGAGTTGGTGGCATGTGAAACCCGCATGTGAAGCATTCGTTTGTGTGGGATGCTCTATCAGGTTCATTTCAGTCGTAGGTACTCAAAGGGCACTAAGCATAGAGTGTGAAAACTGAGTTTCCTTGAGAGCTGCTTGGAAGCCTGATTTTGTGTGAAGTTAGTGAGCCAAATGGAGTTGTTCTCCCACAATAATCACTCGGCTGATCCTTCTTCAATATGCCCTTCACCAACATGCAGTGTTTCCTTGATTGAATTAGCTCTCACACCAATATTTGCGTCTAGAGCCTTTGCATGGAGGGCTATCTGAAAACGGCTGTGGCGCTGAAGTTGCCTGTGAATGTGGAGTTGGTGGCATGTGAAACCCGCATGTGGAGCATTCGTTTGTGTGGGATGCTCTACCAGGTTCATTCCTAGATAATGCACTCAAAGGGCACTAAGCATAGAGTGTGAAAACTGCGTTTCCTTGAGAGCTGCTTGGAAGCCTGATGGTGTGTGAAGTTAGTGAGCCAAATGGAGTTGTTCTCCCACAAGAACCACTCGGCCGATCCTTCTTCAATATGCCCTTCACCAACATGCAGTGTTTCCTTGATTGAATTAGCTCTCACACCAATATTTGCGTCTAGAGCCTTTGCATTGAGGGCTATCTGAAAACGGCTGTGGCGCTGAAGTTGCCTGTGAATGTGGAGTTGGTGGCATGTGAAACCCGCATGTGGAGCATTCGTTTGTGTGGGATGCTCTACCAGGTTCATTTCATTCGTAGGTAATGCACTCAAAGGGCACTAAGCATAGAGTGTGAAAACTGAGTTTCCTTGAGAGCTGCTTGGAAGCCTGATTTTGTGTGAAGTTAGTGAGCCAAATGGAGTTGTTCTCCCACAAGAACCACTCGGCTGATCCTTCTTCAATATACCCTTTACCAACATGCAGTGTTTCCTTGATTGAATTAGCTCTCACACCAATATTTGCGTCTAGAGCCTTTGCATTGAGGGCTATCTGAAAACGGCTGTGGCGCTGAAGTTGCCTGTGAATGTGGAGTTGGTGGCATGTGAAACCCGCATGTGGAGCATTCGTTTGTGTGGGATGCTCTACCAGGTTCATTTCAGTCCTAGGCACTCAAAGGGCACTAAGCATAGAGTGTGAAAACTGAGTTTCCTTGAGAGCTGCTTGGAAGCCTGATGGTGTGTGAAGTTAGTGAGCCAAATGGAGTTGTTCTCCCACAAGAACCACTCGGCTGATCCTTCTTCAATATGCCCTTCACCAACATGCAGTGTTTCCTTGATTGAATTAGCTCTCACACCAATATTTGCGTCTAGAGCCTTTGCATTGAGGGCTATCTAAAAACGGCTGTGGCGCTGAAGTTGCCTGTGAATGTGGAGTTGTTGGCATGTGAAACCCGCATGTGGAGCATTCGTTCGTGTGGGATGTTCTACCAGGTTCATTCCTAGATAATGCACTCAAAGGGCACTAAGCATAGAGTGTGAAAACTGAGTTTCCTTGAGAGCTGCTTGGAAGCCTGATGGTGTGTGAAGTTAGTGAGCCAAATGGAGTTGTTCTCCCACAAGAACCACTCGGCTGATCCTTCTTCAATATGCCGTTCACCAACATGCAGTGTTTCCTTTTGTTGAATTAGCTCTCACACCAATATTGGCGTCTAGAGCCTTTGCATTGAGGGCTATCTGAAAACGGCTGTGGCGCTGAAGTTGCCTGTGAATGTGGAGTTGGTGGCATGTGAAACCCGCATGTGGAGCATTCGTTTGTGTGGGATGCTCTACCAGGTTCATTCCTAGATAATGCACTCAAAGGGCACTAAGCATAGAGTGTGAAAACTGAGTTTCCTTGAGAGCTGCTTGGAAGCCTGATGGTGTGTGAAGTTAGTGAGCCAAATGGAGTTGTTCTCCCACAAGAACCACTCGGCTGATCCTTCTTCAATATGCCCTTCATCAACATGCAGTGTTTCCTTAATTAGCTCTCACACCAATATTTGCGTCTAGAGCCTTTGCATTGAGGGCTATCTGAAAACGGCTGTGGCGCTGAAGTTGCCTGTGAATGTGGAGTTGGTGGCATGTGAAACCCGCATGTGGAGCATTCGATCGTGTGGGATGTTCTACCAGGTTCATTCCTAGATAATGCACTCAAAGGGCACTAAGCATAGAGTGTGAAAACTGAGTTTCCTTGAGAGCTGCTTGGAAGCCTGATGGTGTGTGAAGTTAGTGAGCCAAATGGAGTTGTTCTCCCACAAGAACCACTCGGCTGATCCTTCTTCAATATGCCCTTCACCAACATGCAGTGTTTCCTTGATTGAATTAGCTCTCACACCAATATTTGCGTCTAGAGCCTTTGCATTGAGGGCTATCTGAAAACGGCTGTGGCGCTGAAGTTGCCTGTGAATGTGGAGTTGGTGGCATGTGAAACCCGCATGTGAAGCATTCGTTTGTGTGGGATGCTCTATCAGGTTCATTTCAGTCGTAGGTACTCAAAGGGCACTAAGCATAGAGTGTGAAAACTGAGTTTCCTTGAGAGCTGCTTGGAAGCCTGATGGTGTGTGAAGTTAGTGAGCCAAATGGAGTTGTTCTCCCACAATAACCACTCGGCTGATCCTTCTTCAATATGCCCTTCACCAACATGCAGTGTTTCCTTGATTGAATTAGCTCTCACACCAATATTTGCGTCTAGAGCCTTTGCATGGAGGGCTATCTGAAAACGGCTGTGGCGCTGAAGTTGCCTGTGAATGTGGAGTTGGTGGCATGTGAAACCCGCATGTGGAGCATTCGTTTGTGTGGGATGCTCTACCAGGTTCATTCCTAGATAATGCACTCAAAGGGCACTAAGCATAGAGTGTGAAAACTGCGTTTCCTTGAGAGCTGCTTGGAAGCCTGATGGTGTGTGAAGTTAGTGAGCCAAATGGAGTTGTTCTCCCACAAGAACCACTCGGCTGATCCTTCTTCAATATGCCCTTCACCAAATGCAGTGTTTCCTTGATTGAATTAGCTCTCACACCAATATTTGCGTCTAGAGCCTTTGCATTGAGGGCTATCTGAAAACAGCTGTGGCGCTGAAGTTGCCTGTGAATGTGGAGTTGGTGGCATGTGAAACCCGCATGTGGAGCATTCGTTTGTGTGGGATGTTCTACCAGGTTCATTCCTAGATAATGCACTCAAAGGGCACTAAGCATAGAGTGTGAAAACTGAGTTTCCTTGAGAGCTGCTTGGAAGCCTGATGGTGTGTGAAGTTAGTGAGCCAAATGGAGTTGTTCTCCCACAAGAACCACTTGGCTGATCCTTCTTCAATATGCCCTTCACCAACATGCAGTGTTTCCTTGATTGAATTAGCTCTCACACCAATATTTGCGTCTAGAGCCTTTGCATTGAGGGCTATCTGAATACGGCTGTGGCGCTGAAGTTGCCTGTGAATGTGGAGTTGGTGGCATGTGAAACCCGCATGTGGAGCATTCGTTTGTGTGGGATGCTCTACCAGGTTCATTCCTAGATAATGCACTCAAAGGGCACTAAGCATAGAGTGTGAAAACTGAGTTTCCTTGAGAGCTGCTTGGAAGCCTGATGGTGTGTGAAGTTAGTGAGCCAAATGGAGTTGTTCTCCCACAAGAACCACTCGGCTGATCCTTCTTCAATATGCCCTTCACCAACATGCAGTGTTTCCTTGATTGAATTAGCTCTCACACCAATATTTGCGTCTAGAGCCTTTGCATTGAGGGCTATCTGAAAACGGCTGTGGCGCTGAAGTTGCCTGTGAATGTGGAGTTGGTGGCATGTGAAACCCACATGTGGAGCATTCGTTTGTGTGGGATGCTCTACCAGGTTCATTCCTAGATAATGCACTCAAAGGGCACTAAGCATAGAGTGTGAAAACTGAGTTTCCTTGAGAGCTGCTTGGAAGCCTGATGGTGTGTGAAGTTAGTGAGCCAAATGGAGTTGTTCTCCCACAAGAACCACTCGGCTGATCCTTCTTCAATATGCCCTTCACCAACATGCAGTGTTTCCTTGATTGAATTTGCTCTCACACCAATATTTGCGTCTAGAGCCTTTGCATTGAGGACTATCTGAAAACGACTGTGGCGCTGAAGTTGCCTGTGAATGTGGAGTTGGTGGCATGTGAAACCCGCATGTGGAGCATTCGTTTGTGTGGGATGCTCTACCAGGTTCATTCCTAGATAATGCACTCAAAGGGCACTAAGCATAGAGTGTGAAAACTGAGTTTCCTTGAGAGCTGTTTGGAAGCCTGATGGTGTGTGAAGTTAGTGAGCCAAATGGAGTTGTTCTCCCACAAGAACCACTTGGCCGATCCTTCTTCAATATGCCCTTCACCAACAAGCAGTGTTTCCTTGATTGAATTAGCTCTCATACCAATATTTGCGTCTAGAGCCTTTGCATTGAGGGCTATCTGAAACGGCTGTGGCGCTGAAGTTGCCTGTGAATGTGGAGTTGGTGGCATGTGAAACCCGCATGTGGAGCATTCGTTTGTGTGGGATGTTCTACCAGGTTCATTCCTAGATAATGCACTCAAAGGGCACTAAGCATGGAGTGTGAAAACTGCGTTTCCTTGAGAGCTGCTTGGAAGCCTGATGGTGTGTGAAGTTAGTGAGCCAAATGGAGTTGTTCTCCCACAAGAACCACTCGGCTGATCCTTCTTCAGAATGCCCTTCACCAACATGCAGTGTTTCCTTGATTGAATTAGCTCTCACACCAATATTTGCGTCTAGAGCCTTTGCATTGAGGGCTATCTGAAAACAGCTGTGGCGCTGAAGTTGCCTGTGAATGTGGAGTTGGTGGCATGTGAAACCCGCATGTGGAGCATTCGTTTGTGTGGGATGTTCTACCAGGTTCATTCCTAGATAATGCACTCAAAGGGCACTAAGCATAGAGTGTGAAAACTGAGTTTCCTTGAGAGCTGCTTGGAAGCCTGATGGTGTGTGAAGTTAGTGAGCCAAATGGAGTTGTTCTCCCACAAGAACCACTCGGCTGATCCTTCTTCAATATGCCCTTCACCAACATGCAGTGTTTCCTTGATTGAATTAGCTCTCACACCAATATTTGCGTCTAGAGCCTTTGCATTGAGGGCTATCTGAAAACGGCTGTGGCGCTGAAGTTGCCTGTGAATGTGGAGTTGGTGGCATGTGAAACTCGCATGTGGAGCATTCGTTTGTGTGGGATGCTCTACCAGGTTCATTTCAGTCCTAGGCACTCAAAGGGCACTAAGCATAGAGTGTGAAAACTGAGTTTCCTTGAGAGCTGCTTGGAAGCCTGATGGTGTGTGAAGTTAGTGAGCCAAATGGAGTTGTTCTCCCACAAGAACCACTCGGCTGATCCTTCTTCAATATGCCCTTCACCAACATGCAGTGTTTCCTTGATTGAATTAGCTCTCACACCAATATTTGCGTCTAGAGCCTTTGCATTGAGGGCTATCTAAAAACGGCTGTGGCGCTGAAGTTGCCTGTGAATGTGGAGTTTTTGGCATGTGAAACCCGCATGTGGAGCATTCGTTCGTGTGGGATGTTCTACCAGGTTCATTCCTAGATAATGCACTCAAAGGGCACTAAGCATAGAGTGTGAAAACTGAGTTTCCTTGAGAGCTGCTTGGAAGCCTGATGGTGTGTGAAGTTAGTGAGCCAAATGGAGTTGTTCTCCCACAAGAACCACTCGGCTGATCCTTCTTCAATATGCCGTTCACCAACATGCAGTGTTTCCTTTTTTTGAATTAGCTCTCACACCAATATTGGCGTCTAGAGCCTTTGCATTGAGGGCTATCTGAAAACGGCTGTGGCGCTGAAGTTGCCTGTGAATGTGGAGTTGGTGGCATGTGAAACCCGCATGTGGAGCATTCGTTTGTGTGGGATGCTCTACCAGGTTCATTCCTAGATAATGCACTCAAAGGGCACTAAGCATAGAGTGTGAAAACTGAGTTTCCTTGAGAGCTGCTTGGAAGCCTGATGGTGTGTGAAGTTAGTGAGCCAAATGGAGTTGTTCTCCCACAAGAACCACTCGGCTGATCCTTCTTCAATATGCCCTTCACCAACATGCAGTGTTTCCTTAATTAGCTCTCACACCAATATTTGCGTCTAGAGCCTTTGCATTGAGGGCTATCTGAAAACGGCTGTGGCGCTGAAGTTGCCTGTGAATGTGGAGTTGGTGGCATGTGAAACCCGCATGTGGAGCATTCGTTCGTGTGGGATGTTCTACCAGGTTCATTCCTAGATAATGCACTCAAAGGGCACTAAGCATAGAGTGTGAAAACTGAGTTTCCTTGAGAGCTGCTTGGAAGCCTGATGGTGTGTGAAGTTAGTGAGCCAAATGGAGTTGTTCTCCCACAAGAACCACTCGGCTGATCCTTCTTCAATATGCCCTTCACCAACATGCAGTGTTTCCTTGATTGAATTAGCTCTCACACCAATATTTGCGTCTAGAGCCTTTGCATTGAGGGCTATCTGAAAACGGCTGTGGCGCTGAAGTTGCCTGTGAATGTGGAGTTGGTGGCATGTGAAACCCGCATGTGAAGCATTCGTTTGTGTGGGATGCTCTATCAGGTTCATTTCAGTCGTAGGTACTCAAAGGGCACTAAGCATAGAGTGTGAAAACTGAGTTTCCTTGAGAGCTGCTTGGAAGCCTGATTTTGTGTGAAGTTAGTGAGCCAAATGGAGTTGTTCTCCCACAATAACCACTCGGCTGATCCTTCTTCAATATGCCCTTCACCAACATGCAGTGTTTCCTTGATTTAATTAGCTCTCACACCAATATTTGCGTCTAGAGCCTTTGCATGGAGGGCTATCGGAAAACGGCTGTGGCGCTGAAGTTGCCTGTGAATGTGGAGTTGGTGGCATGTGAAACCCGCATGTGGAGCATTCGTTTGTGTGGGATGCTCTACCAGGTTCATTTCATTCGTAGGTAATGCACTCAAAGGGCACTAAGCATAGAGTGTGAAAACTGAGTTTCCTTGAGAGCTGCTTGGAAGCCTGATTTTGTGTGAAGTTAGTGAGCCAAATGGAGTTGTTCTCCCACAAGAACCACTCGGCTGATCCTTCTTCAATATACCCTTTACCAACATGCAGTGTTTCCTTGATTGAATTAGCTCTCACACCAATATTTGCGTCTAGAGCCTTTGCATTGAGGGCTATCTGAAAACGGCTGTGGCGCTGAAGTTGCCTGTGAATGTGGAGTTGGTGGCATGTGAAACCCGCATGTGGAGCATTCGTTTGTGTGGGATGCTCTACCAGGTTCATTCCTAGATAATGCACTCAAAGGGCACTAAGCATAGAGTGTGAAAACTGCGTTTCCTTGAGAGCTGCTTGGAAGCCTGATGGTGTGTGAAGTTAGTGAGCCAAATGGAGTTGTTCTCCCACAAGAACCACTCGGCTGATCCTTCTTCAATATGCCCTTCACCAAATGCAGTGTTTCCTTGATTGAATTAGCTCTCACACCAATATTTGCGTCTAGAGCCTTTGCATTGAGGGCTATCTGAAAACAGCTGTGGCGCTGAAGTTGCCTGTGAATGTGGAGTTGGTGGCATGTGAAACCCGCATGTGGAGCATTCGTTTGTGTGGGATGTTCTACCAGGTTCATTCCTAGATAATGCACTCAAAGGGCACTAAGCATAGAGTGTGAAAACTGAGTTTCCTTGAGAGCTGCTTGGAAGCCTGATGGTGTGTGAAGTTAGTGAGCCAAATGGAGTTGTTCTCCCACAAGAACCACTTGGCTGATCCTTCTTCAATATGCCCTTCACCAACATGCAGTGTTTCCTTGATTGAATTAGCTCTCACACCAATATTTGCGTCTAGAGCCTTTGCATTGAGGGCTATCTGAAAACGGCTGTGGCGCTGAAGTTGCCTGTGAATGTGGAGTTGGTGGCATGTGAAACCCGCATGTGGAGCATTCGTTTGTGTGGGATGCTCTACCAGGTTCATTCCTAGATAATGCACTCAAAGGGCACTAAGCATAGAGTGTGAAAACTGCGTTTCCTTGAGAGCTGCTTGGAAGCCTGATGGTGTGTGAAGTTAGTGAGCCAAATGGAGTTGTTCTCCCACAAGAACCACTCGGCTGATCCTTCTTCAATATGCCCTTCACCAACATGCAGTGTTTCCTTGATTGAATTAGCTCTCACACCAATATTTGCGTCTAGAGCCTTTGCATTGAGGGCTATCTGAAAACGGCTGTGGCGCTGAAGTTGCGTGAGAATGTGGAGTTGGTGGCATGTGAAACCCGAATGTGGAGCATTCGTTCGTGTGGGATGTTCTACCAGGTTCATTCCTAGATAATGCACTCAAAGGGCACTAAGCATAGAGTGTGAAAACTGAGTTTCCTTGAGAGCTGCTTGGAAGCCTGATGGTGTGTGAAGTTAGTGAGCCAAATGGAGTTGTTCTCCCACAAGAACCACTCGGCTGATCCTTCTTCAATATGCCCTTCACCAACATGCAGTGTTTCCTTGATTGAATTAGCTCTCACACCAATATTTGCGTCTAGAGCCTTTGCATTGAGGGCTATCTGAAAACGGCTGTGGCGCTGAAGTTGCCTGTCAATGTGGAGTTGGTGGCATGTGAAACCCGCATGTGGAGCATTCGTTTGTGTGGGATGCTCTATCAGGTTCATTTCAGTCGTAGGTACTCAAAGGGCACTAAGCATAGAGTGTGAAAACTGAGTTTCCTTGAGAGCTGCTTGGAAGCCTGATGGTGTGTGAAGTTAGTGAGCCAAATGGAGTTGTTCTCCCACAAGAACCACTCGGCTGATCCTTCTTCAATATGCCCTTCACCAACATGCAGTGTTTCCTTGATTGAATTAGCTCTCACACCAATATTTGCGTCTAGAGCCTTTGCATGGAGGGCTATCTGAAAACGACTGTGGCGCTGAAGTTGCCTGTGAATGTGGAGTTGGTGGCATGTGAAACCCGCATGTGGAGCATTCGTTTGTGTGGGATGCTCTACCAGGTTCATTCCTAGATAATGCACTCAAAGGGCACTAAGCATAGAGTGTGAAAACTGAGTTTCCTTGAGAGCTGCTTGGAAGCCTGATGGTGTGTGAAGTTAGTGAGCCAAATGGAGTTGTTCTCCCACAAGAACCACTCGGCCGATCCTTCTTCAATATGCCCTTCACCAACATGCAGTGTTTCCTTGATTGAATTAGCTCTCACACCAATATTTGCGTCTAGAGCCTTTGCATTGAGGGCTATCTGAAAACGGCTGTGGCGCTGAAGTTGCCTGTGAATGTGGAGTTGGTGGCATGTGAAACCCGCATGTGGAGCATTCGTTTGTGTGGGATGCTCTACCAGGTTCATTTCATTCGTAGGTAATGCACTCAAAGGGCACTAAGCATAGAGTGTGAAAACTGAGTTTCCTTGAGAGCTGCTTGGAAGCCTGATTTTGTGTGAAGTTAGTGAGCCAAATGGAGTAGTTCTCCCACAAGAACCACTCGGCTGATCCTTCTTCAATATGCCCTTCACCAACATGCAGTGTTTCCTTGATTGAATTAGCTCTCACACCAATATTTGCGTCTAGAGCCTTTGCATTGAGGGCTATCTGAAAACGGCTGTGGCGCTGAAGTTGCCTGTGAATGTGGAGTTGGTGGCATGTGAAACCCGCATGTGGAGCATTCGTTTGTGTGGGATGCTCTACCAGGTTCATTTCAGTCCTAGGCACTCAAAGGGCACTAAGCATAGAGTGTGAAAACTGAGTTTCCTTGAGAGCTGCTTGGAAGCCTGATGGTGTGTGAAGTTAGTGAGCCAAATGGAGTTGTTCTCCCACAAGAACCACTCGGCTGATCCTTCTTCAATATGCCCTTCACCAACATGCAGTGTTTCCTTGATTGAATTAGCTCTCACACCAATATTTGCGTCTAGAGCCTTTGCATTGAGGGCTATCTAAAAACGGCTGTGGCGCTGAAGTTGCCTGTGAATGTGGAGTTTTTGGCATGTGAAACCCGCATGTGGAGCATTCGTTCGTGTGGGATGTTCTATCAGGTTCATTCCTAGATAATGCACTCAAAGGGCACTAAGCATAGAGTGTGAAAACTGAGTTTCCTTGAGAGCTGCTTGGAAGCCTGATGGTGTGTGAAGTTAGTGAGCCAAATGGAGTTGTTCTCCCACAAGAACCACTTGGCTGATCCTTCTTCAATATGCCGTTCACCAACATGCAGTGTTTCCTTTTTTGAATTAGCTCTCACACCAATATTGGCGTCTAGAGCCTTTGCATTGAGGGCTATCTGAAAACGGCTGTGGCGCTGAAGTTGCCTGTGAATGTGGAGTTGGTGGCATGTGAAACCCGCATGTGGAGCATTCGTTTGTGTGAAATGCTCTACCAGGTTCATTCCTAGATAATGCACTCAAAGGGCACTAAGCATAGAGTGTGAAAACTGAGTTTCCTTGAGAGCTGCTTGGAAGCCTGATGGTGTGTGAAGTTAGTGAGCCAAATGGAGTTGTTCTCCCACAAGAACCACTCGGCTGATCCTTCTTCAATATGCCCTTCACCAACAAGCAGTGTTTCCTTGATTGAATTAGTTCTCATACCAATATTTGCGTCTAGAGCCTTTGCATTGAGGGCTATCTGAAAACGGCTGTGGCGCTGAAGTTGCCTGTGAATGTGGAGTTGGTGGCATGTGAAACCCGCATGTGGAGCATTCGTTTGTGTGGGATGCTCACCAAGCTTCATTTCAGTCCTTGTACTCAACGGGCACTAAGCATAGAGTGTGAAAACTGAGATTCCTTGAGAGCTGCTTGGAAGCCTGATGGTGTGTGAAGTTAGTGAGCCAAATGGAGTTGTTCTCCCACAAGAACCACTCGGCTGATCCTTCTTCAATATGCCCTTCACCAACATGCAGTGTTTCCTTGATTGAATTAGCTCTCACACCAATATTTGCGTCTAGAGCCTTTGCATTGAGGGCTATCTGAAAACGGCTGTGGCGCTGAAGTTGCCTGTGAATGTGGAGTTGGTGGCATGTGAAACCCGCATGTGGAGCATTCGTTTGTGTGGGATGCTCTACCAGGTTCATTCCTAGATAATGCACTCAAAGGGCACTAAGCATAGAGTGTGAAAACTGAGTTTCCTTGAGAGCTGCTTGGAAGCCTGATGGTGTGTGAAGTTAGTGAGCCAAATGGAGTTGTTCTCCCAGAAGAACCACTCGGCTGATCCTTCTTCAATATGCCCTTCACCAACATGCAGTGTTTCCTTGATTGAATTAGCTCTCACACCAATATTTGCGTCTAGAGCCTTTGCATTGAGGGCTATCTGAAAACGGCTGTGGCGCTGAAGTTGCCTGTGAATGTGGAGTTGGTGGCATGTGAAACCCGCATGTGGAGCATTCGTTTGTGTGGGATGCTCTACCAGGTTCATTCCTAGATAATGCACTCAAAGGGCACTAAGCATAGAGTGTGAAAACTGAGTTTCCTTGAGAGCTGCTTGGAAGCCTGATGGTGTGTGAAGTTAGTGAGCCAAATGGAGTTGTTCTCCCACAAGAACCACTCGGCTGATCCTTCTTCAATATGCCCTTCACCAACATGCAGTGTTTCCTTGATTGAATTAGCTCTCACACCAATATTTGCGTCTAGAGCCTTTGCATTGAGGGCTATCTGAAAACGGCTGTGGCGCTGAAGTTGCCTGTGAATGTGGAGTTGGTGGCATGTGAAACCCGCATGTGAAGCATTCGTTTGTGTGGGATGCTCTATCAGGTTCATTTCAGTCGTAGGTACTCAAAGGGCACTAAGCATAGAGTGTGAAAACTGAGTTTCCTTGAGAGCTGCTTGGAAGCCTGATTTTGTGTGACGTTAGTGAGCCAAATGGAGTTGTTCTCCCACAATAACCACTCGGCTGATCCTTCTTCAATATGCCCTTCACCAACATGCAGTGTTTCCTTGATTGAATTAGCTCTCACACCAATATTTGCGTCTAGAGCCTTTGCATGGAGGGCTATCTGAAAACGGCTGTGGCGCTGAAGTTGCCTGTGAATGTGGAGTTGGTGGCATGTGAAACCCGCATGTGGAGCATTCGTTTGTGTGGGATGCTCTACCAGGTTCATTCCTAGATAATGCACTCAAAGGGCACTAAGCATAGAGTGTGAAAACTGCGTTTCCTTGAGAGCTGCTTGGAAGCCTGATGGTGTGTGAAGTTAGTGAGCCAAATGGAGTTGTTCTCCCACAAGAACCACTCGGCTGATCCTTCTTCAATATGCCCTTCACCAAATGCAGTGTTTCCTTGATTGAATTAGCTCTCACACCAATATTTGCGTCTAGAGCCTTTGCATTGAGGGCTATCTGAAAACAGCTGTGGCACTGAAGTTGCCTGTGAATGTGGAGTTGGTGGCATGTGAAACCCGCATGTGGAGCATTCGTTTGTGTGGGATGTTCTACCAGGTTCATTCCTAGATAATGCACTCAAAGGGCACTAAGCATAGAGTGTGAAAACTGAGTTTCCTTGAGAGCTGCTTGGAAGCCTGATTTTGTGTGAAGTTAGTGAGCCAAATGGAGTTGTTCTCCCACAAGAACCACTTGGCTGATCCTTCTTCAATATGCCCTTCACCAACATGCAGTGTTTCCTTGATTGAATTAGCTCTCACACCAATATTTGCGTCTAGAGCCTTTGCATTGAGGGCTATCTGAAAACGGCTGTGGCGCTGAAGTTGCCTGTCAATGTGGAGTTGGTGGCATGTGAAACCCGCATGTGGAGCATTCGTTTGTGTGGGATGCTCTAAAAGGTTCATTCCTAGATAATGCACTCAAAGGGCACTAAGCATAGAGTGTGAAAACTGAGTTTCCTTGAGAGCTGCTTGGAAGCCTGATGGTGTGTGAAGTTAGTGAGCCAAATGGAGTTGTTCTCCCACAAGAACCACTCGGCTGATCCTTCTTCAATATGCCCTTCACCAACATGCAGTGTTTCCTTGATTGAATTTGCTCTCACACCAATATTTGCGTCTAGAGCCTTTGCATTGAGGACTATCTGAAAACGACTGTGGCGCTGAAGTTGCCTGTGAATGTGGAGTTGGTGGCATGTGAAACCCGCATGTGGAGCATTCGTTTGTGTGGGATGCTCTACCAGGTTCATTCCTAGATAATGCACTCAAAGGGCACTAAGCATAGAGTGTGAAAACTGAGTTTCCTTGAGAGCTGTTTGGAAGCCTGATGGTGTGTGAAGTTAGTGAGCCAAATGGAGTTGTTCTCCCACAAGAACCACTTGGCCGATCCTTCTTCAATATGCCCTTCACCAACAAGCAGTGTTTCCTTGATTGAATTAGCTCTCATACCAATATTTGCGTCTAGAGCCTTTGCATTGAGGGCTATCTGAAAACGGCTGTTGCGCTGAAGTTGCCTGTGAATGTGGAGTTGGTGGCATGTGAAACCCGCATGTGGAGCATTCGTTTGTGTGGGATGCTCACCAAGCTTCATTTCAGTCCTTGTACTCAACGGGCACTAAGCATAGAGTGTGAAAACTGAGATTCCTTGAGAGCTGCTTGGAAGCCTGATGGTGTGTGAAGTTAGTGAGCCAAATGGAGTTGTTCTCCCACAAGAACCACTCGGCTGATCCTTCTTCAATATGCCCTTCACCAGCATGCAGTGTTTCCTTGATTGAATTAGCTCTCACACCAATATTTGCGTCTAGAGCCTTTGCATTGAGGGCTATCTGAAAACGGCTGTGGCGCTGAAGTTGCCTGTGAATGTGGAGTTGGTGGCATGTGAAACCCGCATGTGGAGCATTCGTTTGTGTGGGATGCTCTACCAGGTTCATTCCTAGATAATGCACTCAAAGGGCACTAAGCATAGAGTGTGAAAACTGAGTTTCCTTGAGAGCTGCTTGGAAGCCTGATGGTGTGTGAAGTTAGTGAGCCAAATGGAGTTGTTCTCCCAGAAGAACCACTCGGCTGATCCTTCTTCAATATGCCCTTCACCAACATGCAGTGTTTCCTTGATTGAATTAGCTCTCACACCAATATTTGCGTCTAGAGCCTTTGCATTGAGGGCTATCTGAAAACGGCTGTGGCGCTGAAGTTGCCTGTCAATGTGGAGTTGGTGGCATGTGAAACCCGCATGTGGAGCATTCGTTTGTGTGGGATGTTCTACCAGGTTCATTCCTAGATAATGCACTCAAAGGGCACTAAGCATAGAGTGTGAAAACTGAGTTTCCTTGAGAGCTGCTTGGAAGCCTGATGGTGTGTGAAGTTAGTGAGCCAAATGGAGTTGTTCTCCCACAAGAACCACTTGGCTGATCCTTCTTCAATATGCCCTTCACCAACATGCAGTGTTTCCTTAATTAGCTCTCACACCAATATTTGCGTCTAGAGCCTTTGCATTGAGGGCTATCTGAAAACGGCTGTGGCGCTGAAGTTGCCTGTGAATGTGGAGTTGGTGGCATGTGAAACCCGCATGTGGAGCATTCGTTCGTGTGGGATGCTCTACCAGGTTCATTCCTAGATAATGCACTCAAAGGGCACTAAGCATAGAGTGTGAAAACTGAGTTTCCTTGAGAGCTGTTTGGAAGCCTGATGGTGTGTGAAGTTAGTGAGCCAAATGGAGTTGTTCTCCCACAAGAACCACTTGGCCGATCCTTCTTCAATATGCCCTTCACCAACAAGCAGTGTTTCCTTGATTGAATTAGCTCTCATACCAATATTTGCGTCTAGAGCCTTTGCATTGAGGGCTATCTGAAAACGGCTGTTGCGCTGAAGTTGCCTGTGAATGTGGAGTTGGTGGCATGTGAAACCCGCATGTGGAGCATTCGTTTGTGTGGGATGCTCACCAAGCTTCATTTCAGTCCTTGTACTCAACGGGCACTAAGCATAGAGTGTGAAAACTGAGATTCCTTGAGAGCTGCTTGGAAGCCTGATGGTGTGTGAAGTTAGTGAGCCAAATGGAGTTGTTCTCCCACAAGAACCACTCGGCTGATCCTTCTTCAATATGCCCTTCACCAACATGCAGTGTTTCCTTGATTGAATTAGCTCTCACACCAATATTTGCGTCTAGAGCCTTTGCATTGAGGGCTATCTGAAAACGGCTGTGGCGCTGAAGTTGCCTGTGAATGTGGAGTTGGTGGCATGTGAAACCCGCATGTGGAGCATTCGTTTGTGTGGGATGCTCTACCAGGTTCATTCCTAGATAATGCACTCAAAGGGCACTAAGCATAGAGTGTGAAAACTGAGTTTCCTTGAGAGCTGCTTGGAAGCCTGATGGTGTGTGAAGTTAGTGAGCCAAATGGAGTTGTTCTCCCAGAAGAACCACTCGGCTGATCCTTCTTCAATATGCCCTTCACCAACATGCAGTGTTTCCTTGATTGAATTAGCTCTCACACCAATATTTGCGTCTAGAGCCTTTGCATTGAGGGCTATCTGAAAACGGCTGTGGCGCTGAAGTTGCCTGTCAATGTGGAGTTGGTGGCATGTGAAACCCGCATGTGGAGCATTCGTTTGTGTGGGATGTTCTACCAGGTTCATTCCTAGATAATGCACTCAAAGGGCACTAAGCATAGAGTGTGAAAACTGAGTTTCCTTGAGAGCTGCTTGGAAGCCTGATGGTGTGTGAAGTTAGTGAGCCAAATGGAGTTGTTCTCCCACAAGAACCACTTGGCTGATCCTTCTTCAATATGCCCTTCACCAACATGCAGTGTTTCCTTAATTAGCTCTCACACCAATATTTGCGTCTAGAGCCTTTGCATTGAGGGCTATCTGAAAACGGCTGTGGCGCTGAAGTTGCCTGTGAATGTGGAGTTGGTGGCATGTGAAACCCGCATGTGGAGCATTCGTTCGTGTGGGATGCTCTACCAGGTTCATTCCTAGATAATGCACTCAAAGGGCACTAAGCATAGAGTGTGAAAACTGAGTTTCCTTGAGAGCTGTTTGGAAGCCTGATGGTGTGTGAAGTTAGTGAGCCAAATGGAGTTGTTCTCCCACAAGAACCACTTGGCCGATCCTTCTTCAATATGCCCTTCACCAACAAGCAGTGTTTCCTTGATTGAATTAGCTCTCATACCAATATTTGCGTCTAGAGCCTTTGCATTGAGGGCTATCTGAAAACGGCTGTTGCGCTGAAGTTGCCTGTGAATGTGGAGTTGGTGGCATGTGAAACCCGCATGTGGAGCATTCGTTTGTGTGGGATGCTCACCAAGCTTCATTTCAGTGCTAGGCACACAAAGAGCACGAAGCATAGAGTGTGAAAACTGAGATTCCTTGAGAGCTGCTTGGAAGCCTGATGGTGTGTGAAGTTAGTGAGCCAAATGGAGTTGTTCTCCCACAAGAACCACTCGGCTGATCCTTCTTCAATATGCCCTTCACCAACATGCAGTGTTTCCTTGATTGAATTAGCTCTCACACCAATATTTGCGTCTAGAGCCTTTGCATTGAGGGCTATCTGAAAACGGCTGTGGCGCTGAAGTTGCCTGTGAATGTGGAGTTGGTGGCATGTGAAACCCGCATGTGGAGCATTCGTTTGTGTGGGATGCTCTACCAGGTTCATTCCTAGATAATGCACTCAAAGGGCACTAAGCATAGAGTGTGAAAACTGAGTTTCCTTGAGAGCTGCTTGGAAGCCTGATGGTGTGTGAAGTTAGTGAGCCAAATGGAGTTGTTCTCCCAGAAGAACCACTCGGCTGATCCTTCTTCAATATGCCCTTCACCAACATGCAGTGTTTCCTTGATTGAATTAGCTCTCACACCAATATTTGCGTCTAGAGCCTTTGCATTGAGGGCTATCTGAAAACGGCTGTGGCGCTGAAGTTGCCTGTGAATGTGGAGTTGGTGGCATGTGAAACCCGCATGTGGAGCATTCGTTTGTGTGGGATGCTCTACCAGGTTCATTCCTAGATAATGCACTCAAAGGGCACTAAGCATAGAGTGTGAAAACTGAGTTTCCTTGAGAGCTGCTTGGAAGCCTGATGGTGTGTGAAGTTAGTGAGCCAAATGGAGTTGTTCTCCCACAAGAACCACTCGGCTGATCCTTCTTCAATATGCCCTTCACCAACATGCAGTGTTTCCTTGATTGAATTAGCTCTCACACCAATATTTGCGTCTAGAGCCTTTGCATTGAGGGCTATCTGAAAACGGCTGTGGCGCTGAAGTTGCCTGTGAATGTGGAGTTGGTGGCATGTGAAACCCGCATGTGAAGCATTCGTTTGTGTGGGATGCTCTATCAGGTTCATTTCAGTCGTAGGTACTCAAAGGGCACTAAGCATAGAGTGTGAAAACTGAGTTTCCTTGAGAGCTGCTTGGAAGCCTGATTTTGTGTGACGTTAGTGAGCCAAATGGAGTTGTTCTCCCACAATAACCACTCGGCTGATCCTTCTTCAATATGCCCTTCACCAACATGCAGTGTTTCCTTGATTGAATTAGCTCTCACACCAATATTTGCGTCTAGAGCCTTTGCATGGAGGGCTATCTGAAACGGCTGTGGCGCTGAAGTTGCCTGTGAATGTGGAGTTGGTGGCATGTGAAACCCGCATGTGGAGCATTCGTTTGTGTGGGATGCTCTACCAGGTTCATTCCTAGATAATGCACTCAAAGGGCACTAAGCATAGAGTGTGAAAAATGCGTTTCCTTGAGAGCTGCTTGGAAGCCTGATGGTGTGTGAAGTTAGTGAGCCAAATGGAGTTGTTCTCCCACAAGAACCACTCGGCTGATCCTTCTTCAATATGCCCTTCACCAAATGCAGTGTTTCCTTGATTGAATTAGCTCTCACACCAATATTTGCGTCTAGAGCCTTTGCATTGAGGGCTATCTGAAAACAGCTGTGGCGCTGAAGTTGCCTGTGAATGTGGAGTTGGTGGCATGTGAAACCCGCATGTGGAGCATTCGTTTGTGTGGGATGTTCTACCAGGTTCATTCCTAGATAATGCACTCAAAGGGCACTAAGCATAGAGTGTGAAAACTGAGTTTCCTTGAGAGCTGCTTGGAAGCCTGATTTTGTGTGAAGTTAGTGAGCCAAATGGAGTTGTTCTCCCACAAGAACCACTTGGCTGATCCTTCTTCAATATGCCCTTCACCAACATGCAGTGTTTCCTTGATTGAATTAGCTCTCACACCAATATTTGCATCTAGAGCCTTTGCATTGAGGGCTATCTGAAAACGGCTGTGGCGCTGAAGTTGCCTGTCAATGTGGAGTTGGTGGCATGTGAAACCCGCATGTGGAGCATTCGTTTGTGTGGGATGCTCTAAAAGGTTCATTCCTAGATAATGCACTCAAAGGGCACTAAGCATAGAGTGTGAAAACTGAGTTTCCTTGAGAGCTGCTTGGAAGCCTGATGGTGTGTGAAGTTAGTGAGCCAAATGGAGTTGTTCTCCCACAAGAACCACTCGGCTGATCCTTCTTCAATATGCCCTTCACCAACATGCAGTGTTTCCTTGATTGAATTAGCTCTCACACCAATATTTGCGTCTAGAGCCTTTGCATTGAGGGCTATCTGAAAACGGCTGTTGCGCTGAAGTTGCCTGTGAATGTGGAGTTGGTGGCATGTGAAACCCACATGTGGAGCATTCGTTTGTGTGGGATGCTCTACCAGGTTCATTCCTAGATAATGCACTCAAAGGGCACTAAGCATAGAGTGTGAAAACTGAGTTTCCTTGAGAGCTGCTTGGAAGCCTGATGGTGTGTGAAGTTAGTGAGCCAAATGGAGTTGTTCTCCCACAAGAACCACTCGGCTGATCCTTCTTCAATATGCCCTTCACCAACATGCAGTGTTTCCTTGATTGAATTTGCTCTCACACCAATATTTGCGTCTAGAGCCTTTGCATTGAGGACTATCTGAAAACGACTGTGGCGCTGAAGTTGCCTGTGAATGTGGAGTTGGTGGCATGTGAAACCCGCATGTGGAGCATTCGTTTGTGTGGGATGCTCTACCAGGTTCATTCCTAGATAATGCACTCAAAGGGCACTAAGCATAGAGTGTGAAAACTGAGTTTCCTTGAGAGCTGCTTGGAAGCCTGATGGTGTGTGAAGTTAGTGAGCCAAATGGAGTTGTTCTCCCACAAGAACCACTTGGCCGATCCTTCTTCAATATGCCCTTCACCAACAAGCAGTGTTTCCTTGATTGAATTAGCTCTCATACCAATATTTGCGTCTAGAGCCTTTGCATTGAGGGCTATCTGAAAACGGCTGTTGCGCTGAAGTTGCCTGTGAATGTGGAGTTGGTGGCATGTGAAACCCGCATGTGGAGCATTCGTTTGTGTGGGATGCTCACCAAGCTTCATTTCAGTCCTTGTACTCAACGGGCACTAAGCATAGAGTGTGAAAACTGAGATTCCTTGAGAGCTGCTTGGAAGCCTGATGGTGTGTGAAGTTAGTGAGCCAAATGGAGTTGTTCTCCCACAAGAACCACTCGGCTGATCCTTCTTCAATATGCCCTTCACCAGCATGCAGTGTTTCCTTGATTGAATTAGCTCTCACACCAATATTTGCGTCTAGAGCCTTTGCATTGAGGGCTATCTGAAAACGGCTGTGGCGCTGAAGTTGCCTGTGAATGTGGAGTTGGTGGCATGTGAAACCCGCATGTGGAGCATTCGTTCGTGTGGGATGCTCTACCAGGTTCATTCCTAGATAATGCACTCAAAGGGCACTAAGCATAGAGTGTGAAAACTGAGTTTCCTTGAGAGCTGTTTGGAAGCCTGATGGTGTGTGAAGTTAGTGAGCCAAATGGAGTTGTTCTCCCACAAGAACCACTTGGCCGATCCTTCTTCAATATGCCCTTCACCAACAAGCAGTGTTTCCTTGATTGAATTAGCTCTCATACCAATATTTGCGTCTAGAGCCTTTGCATTGAGGGCTATCTGAAAACGGCTGTTGCGCTGAAGTTGCCTGTGAATGTGGAGTTGGTGGCATGTGAAACCCGCATGTGGAGCATTCGTTTGTGTGGGATGCTCACCAAGCTTCATTTCAGTGCTAGGCACACAAAGAGCACGAAGCATAGAGTGTGAAAACTGAGATTCCTTGAGAGCTGCTTGGAAGCCTGATGGTGTGTGAAGTTAGTGAGCCAAATGGAGTTGTTCTCCCACAAGAACCACTCGGCTGATCCTTCTTCAATATGCCCTTCACCAACATGCAGTGTTTCCTTGATTGAATTAGCTCTCACACCAATATTTGCGTCTAGAGCCTTTGCATTGAGGGCTATCTGAAAACGGCTGTGGCGCTGAAGTTGCCTGTGAATGTGGAGTTGGTGGCATGTGAAACCCGCATGTGGAGCATTCGTTTGTGTGGGATGCTCTACCAGGTTCATTCCTAGATAATGCACTCAAAGGGCACTAAGCATAGAGTGTGAAAACTGAGTTTCCTTGA
This sequence comes from Ochotona princeps, assembly GCF_030435755.1. Lineage (NCBI taxonomy): Eukaryota > Metazoa > Chordata > Mammalia > Lagomorpha > Ochotonidae > Ochotona > Ochotona princeps. The sequence goes on along the minus strand of NW_026699088.1, from coordinate 5,606 downwards.
GAGCTGCTTGGAAGCCTGATGGTGTGTGAAGTTAGTGAGCCAAATGGAGTTGTTCTCCCAGAAGAACCACTCGGCTGATCCTTCTTCAATATGCCCTTCACCAACATGCAGTGTTTCCTTGATTGAATTAGCTCTCACACCAATTTTTGCGTCTAGAGCCTTTGCATTGAGGGCTATCTGAAAACGGCTGTGGCGCTGAAGTTGCCTGTGAATGTGGAGTTGGTGGCATGTGAAACCCGCATGTGGAGCATTCGTTTGTGTGGGATGCTCTACCAGGTTCATTCCTAGATAATGCACTCAAAGGGCACTAAGCATAGAGTGTGAAAACTGAGTTTCCTTGAGAGCTGCTTGGAAGCCTGATGGTGTGTGAAGTTAGTGAGCCAAATGGAGTTGTTCTCCCACAAGAACCACTCGGCTGATCCTTCTTCAATATGCCCTTCACCAACATGCAGTGTTTCCTTGATTGAATTAGCTCTCACACCAATATTTGCGTCTAGAGCCTTTGCATTGAGGGCTATCTGAAAACGGCTGTGGCGCTGAAGTTGCCTGTGAATGTGGAGTTGGTGGCATGTGAAACCCGCATGTGAAGCATTCGTTTGTGTGGGATGCTCTATCAGGTTCATTTCAGTCGTAGGTACTCAAAGGGCACTAAGCATAGAGTGTGAAAACTGAGTTTCCTTGAGAGCTGCTTGGAAGCCTGATTTTGTGTGACGTTAGTGAGCCAAATGGAGTTGTTCTCCCACAATAACCACTCGGCTGATCCTTCTTCAATATGCCCTTCACCAACATGCAGTGTTTCCTTGATTGAATTAGCTCTCACACCAATATTTGCGTCTAGAGCCTTTGCATGGAGGGCTATCTGAAAACGGCTGTGGCGCTGAAGTTGCCTGTGAATGTGGAGTTGGTGGCATGTGAAACCCGCATGTGGAGCATTCGTTTGTGTGGGATGCTCTACCAGGTTCATTCCTAGATAATGCACTCAAAGGGCACTAAGCATAGAGTGTGAAAAATGCGTTTCCTTGAGAGCTGCTTGGAAGCCTGATGGTGTGTGAAGTTAGTGAGCCAAATGGAGTTGTTCTCCCACAAGAACCACTCGGCTGATCCTTCTTCAATATGCCCTTCACCAAATGCAGTGTTTCCTTGATTGAATTAGCTCTCACACCAATATTTGCGTCTAGAGCCTTTGCATTGAGGGCTATCTGAAAACAGCTGTGGCGCTGAAGTTGCCTGTGAATGTGGAGTTGGTGGCATGTGAAACCCGCATGTGGAGCATTCGTTTGTGTGGGATGTTCTACCAGGTTCATTCCTAGATAATGCACTCAAAGGGCACTAAGCATAGAGTGTGAAAACTGAGTTTCCTTGAGAGCTGCTTGGAAGCCTGATTTTGTGTGAAGTTAGTGAGCCAAATGGAGTTGTTCTCCCCACAAGAACCACTTGGCTGATCCTTCTTCAATATGCCCTTCACCAACATGCAGTGTTTCCTTGATTGAATTAGCTCTCACACCAATATTTGCGTCTAGAGCCTTTGCATTGAGGGCTATCTGAAAACGGCTGTGGCGCTGAAGTTGCCTGTCAATGTGGAGTTGGTGGCATGTGAAACCCGCATGTGGAGCATTCGTTTGTGTGGGATGCTCTAAAAGGTTCATTCCTAGATAATGCACTCAAAGGGCACTAAGCATAGAGTGTGAAAACTGAGTTTCCTTGAGAGCTGCTTGGAAGCCTGATGGTGTGTGAAGTTAGTGAGCCAAATGGAGTTGTTCTCCCACAAGAACCACTCGGCTGATCCTTCTTCAATATGCCCTTCACCAACATGCAGTGTTTCCTTGATTGAATTAGCTCTCACACCAATATTTGCGTCTAGAGCCTTTGCATTGAGGGCTATCTGAAAACGGCTGTTGCGCTGAAGTTGCCTGTGAATGTGGAGTTGGTGGCATGTGAAACCCACATGTGGAGCATTCGTTTGTGTGGGATGCTCTACCAGGTTCATTCCTAGATAATGCACTCAAAGGGCACTAAGCATAGAGTGTGAAAACTGAGTTTCCTTGAGAGCTGCTTGGAAGCCTGATGGTGTGTGAAGTTAGTGAGCCAAATGGAGTTGTTCTCCCACAAGAACCACTCGGCTGATCCTTCTTCAATATGCCCTTCACCAACATGCAGTGTTTCCTTGATTGAATTTGCTCTCACACCAATATTTGCGTCTAGAGCCTTTGCATTGAGGACTATCTGAAAACGACTGTGGCGCTGAAGTTGCCTGTGAATGTGGAGTTGGTGGCATGTGAAACCCGCATGTGGAGCATTCGTTTGTGTGGGATGCTCTACCAGGTTCATTCCTAGATAATGCACTCAAAGGGCACTAAGCATAGAGTGTGAAAACTGAGTTTCCTTGAGAGCTGCTTGGAAGCCTGATGGTGTGTGAAGTTAGTGAGCCAAATGGAGTTGTTCTCCCACAAGAACCACTTGGCCGATCCTTCTTCAATATGCCCTTCACCAACAAGCAGTGTTTCCTTGATTGAATTAGCTCTCATACCAATATTTGCGTCTAGAGCCTTTGCATTGAGGGCTATCTGAAAACGGCTGTTGCGCTGAAGTTGCCTGTGAATGTGGAGTTGGTGGCATGTGAAACCCGCATGTGGAGCATTCGTTTGTGTGGGATGCTCACCAAGCTTCATTTCAGTCCTTGTACTCAACGGGCACTAAGCATAGAGTGTGAAAACTGAGATTCCTTGAGAGCTGCTTGGAAGCCTGATGGTGTGTGAAGTTAGTGAGCCAAATGGAGTTGTTCTCCCACAAGAACCACTCGGCTGATCCTTCTTCAATATGCCCTTCACCAGCATGCAGTGTTTCCTTGATTGAATTAGCTCTCACACCAATATTTGCGTCTAGAGCCTTTGCATTGAGGGCTATCTGAAAACGGCTGTGGCGCTGAAGTTGCCTGTGAATGTGGAGTTGGTGGCATGTGAAACCCGCATGTGGAGCATTCGTTTGTGTGGGATGCTCTACCAGGTTCATTCCTAGATAATGCACTCAAAGGGCACTAAGCATAGAGTGTGAAAACTGAGTTTCCTTGAGAGCTGCTTGGAAGCCTGATGGTGTGTGAAGTTAGTGAGCCAAATGGAGTTGTTCTCCCAGAAGAACCACTCGGCTGATCCTTCTTCAATATGCCCTTCACCAACATGCAGTGTTTCCTTGATTGAATTAGCTCTCACACCAATATTTGCGTCTAGAGCCTTTGCATTGAGGGCTATCTGAAAACGGCTGTGGCGCTGAAGTTGCCTGTGAATGTGGAGTTGGTGGCATGTGAAACCCGCATGTGGAGCATTCGTTTGTGTGGGATGTTCTACCAGGTTCATTCCTAGATAATGCACTCAAAGGGCACTAAGCATAGAGTGTGAAAACTGAGTTTCCTTGAGAGCTGCTTGGAAGCCTGATGGTGTGTGAAGTTAGTGAGCCAAATGGAGTTGTTCTCCCACAAGAACCACTCGGCTGATCCTTCTTCAATATGCTCTTCACCAACATGCAGTGTTTCCTTGATTGAATTAGCTCTGACACCAATATTTGCCTCTAGAGCCTTTGCATTGAGGGCTATCTGAAAACGGCTGTGGCGCTGAAGTTGCCTGTGAATGTGGAGTTGGTGGCATGTGAAACCCGCATGTGGAGCATTCGTTTGTGTGGGATGCTCTACCAGGTTCATTCCTAGATAATGCACTCAAAGGGCACTAAGCATAGAGTGTGAAAACTGAGTTTCCTTGAGAGCTGCTTGGAAGCCTGATGGTGTGTGAAGTTAGTGAGCCAAATGGAGTTGTTCTCCCACAAGAACCACTCGGCTGATCCTTCTTCAGTATGCCCTTCACCAACATGCAGTGTTTCCTTGATTGAATTAGCTCTCACACCAATATTTGCGTCTAGAGCCTTTGCATTGAGGGCTATCTGAAAACAGCTGTGGCGCTGAAGTTGCCTGTGAATGTGGAGTTGGTGGCATGTGAAACCCGCATGTGGAGCATTCGTTTGTGTGGGATGTTCTACCAGGTTCATTTCTAGATAATGCACTCAAAGGGCACTAAGCATAGAGTGTGAAAACTGAGTTTCCTTGAGAGCTGCTTGGAAGCCTGATGGTGTGTGAAGTTAGTGAGCCAAATGGAGTTGTTCTCCCACAAGAACCACTCGGCCGATCCTTCTTCAATATGCCCTTCACCAACATGCAGTGTTTCCTTGATTGAATTAGCTCTCACACCAATATTTGCGTCTAGAGCCTTTGCATTGAGGGCTATCTAAAAATGGCTGTGGCGCTGAAGTTGCCTGTGAATGTGGAGTTGGTGGCATGTGAAACCCGCATGTGGAGCATTCGTTTGTGTGGGATGCTCACCAAGCTTCATTTCAGTCCTAGGTACTGAAAGGGCACTAAGCATAGAGTGTGAAAACTGAGTTTCCTTGAGAGCTGCTTGGAAGCCTGATGGTGTGTGAAGTTAGTGAGCCAAATGGAGTTGTTCTCCCACAAGAACCACTCGGCTGATCCTTCTTCAATATGCCCTTCACCAACATGCAGTGTTTCCTTGATTGAATTAGCTCTCACACCAATATTGGCGTCTAGAGCCTTTGCATTGAGGGCTATCTGAAAACAGCTGTGGCGCTGAAGTTGCCTGTGAATGTGGAGTTGGTGGCATGTGAAACCCGCATGTGGAGCATTCGTTTGTGTGGGATGTTCTACCAGGTTCATTCCTAGATAATGCACTCAAAGGGCACTAAGCATAGAGTGTGAAAAACTGAGTTTCCTTGAGAGCTGCTTGGAAGCCTGATGGTGTGTGAAGTTAGTGAGCCAAATGGAGTTGTTCTCCCACAAGAACCACTCGGCTGATCCTTCTTCAATATGCCCTTCACCAACATGCAGTGTTTCCTTGATTGAATTAGCTCTCACACCAATATTGGCGTCTAGAGCCTTTGCATTGAGGGCTATCTGAAAACGGCTGTGGCGCTGAAGTTGCGTGAGAATGTGGAGTTGGTGGCATGTGAAACCCGCATGTGGAGCATTCGTTTGTGTGGGATGCTCTACCAGGTTCATTCCTAGATAATGCACTCAAAGGGCACTAAGCATAGAGTGTGAAAACTGAGTTTCCTTGAGAGCTGCTTGGAAGCCTGATGGTGTGTGAAGTTAGTGAGCCAAATGGAGTTGTTCTCCCACAAGAACCACTCGGCTGATCCTTCTTCAATATGCCCTTCACCAACATGCAGTGTTTCCTTGATTGAATTAGCTCTCACACCAATATTTGCGTCTAGAGCCTTTGCATTGAGGGCTATCTGAAAACGGCTGTGGCGCTGAAGTTGCCTGTGAATGTGGAGTTGGTGGCATGTGAAACCCGCATGTGGAGCATTCGTTTGTGTGGGATGCTCTACCAGGTTCATTCCTAGATAATGCACTCAAAGGGCACTAAGCATAGAGTGTGAAAACTGAGTTTCCTTGAGAGCTGCTTGGAAGCCTGATGGTGTGTGAAGTTAGTGAGCCAAATGGAGTTGTTCTCCCACAAGAACCACTCGGCTGATCCTTCTTCAATATGCCCTTCACCAACATGCAGTGTTTCCTTGATTGAATTAGCTCTCACACCAATATTTGA
>NW_026699087.1:0-26571 GCF_030435755.1 Ochotona princeps | reverse complement strand
GCTGAAGTGCGCGGTCAAGGAGTGGAACGAGTGCACCCGCTGACCCCGTGTCTTGATAATGTAATGAGTGGCCACTCTGGTGCGCCACGTATATGCAGCTCAGGTGCAAAAGGCAGTCAGCAAACTACGTTGCTGATTGCGCTGACTCTCTAGGTGTGCCAGCAGCAGCCACAGAAGTGCGCGGGGGCTTGCGCAGATCCATTTCCAAATGGAAGGCACCACGTATCAGATGACGTCCATAGATAACTGCTATGCCGCCGTGAGTATTTGTCTGGAGTACATTGCAGTTGACCGCTAGCGTGGTGAGCGGGGCTACTTCTGCAACCCGTGCTCGTGATAAGTGAGCTGAGTTGCACGCATTCCCTGCAATGGCAACATCATATGTGGTCTGGACCTCTTTGTCGGGTGCGACTAAAGCTACCGGAGAGCCACACTCGCGTACAAAACGCAGTCAGCAAGCTAACCTCTTCCTGTGACAAACGAGTAGCCTATTCCGCCCACAGGACTTGATTAACGAAACAGGCGTATCGCCGTCTCTATGGTGAGCCGCAGGTATGCGCCGCCTCCGGATTTACAGCACGCTCATGGACCGTCAGGCTGCTTAGAGAACGGGAAGCCGCTATACTACTGCCTTGTTTCCAGCAGAGCGCGGGCACCAAGGCGGCCGCAGGCTTGTGTCTGTGACCTAGCCGATCAAAGAGCATAATCTGCGACGCCCTCTAGACTACCCACTTCCTTGAATTCATGACAAACCATTTGCAGTGAGCCTCTTGAGAGCTGAAACACACCTCCTTCTCCTGGCCGCTGTCTCAGAGATGGAAATCATGATATCTGCTGCTACTACAACACGCGGTAAGGCATACTCCCTTACCGTCACACAGGTAAAAGTGCACCTTGTGTTTCGTGTGTCAGCGTTCCACGTGCCATAATGCACACGAAGGCTGAGTAGAGAGTGCTCTTTGTTCCGGTATCGCACCTGTCAGCCCGGGGAGATTAATTAAAGCACGTGTTGTGGAATCGGGCCGGTAACCTCCAAGAGCCAGGCAGGCCCAGTGTATGCAGGGCGGAGGCGGAATGTCAGGTGTACGCAAGGAGATTCCTGAGAGATCCACACGACATTAGTTTGCCGTGAATCATAGCGAGCACTGGGAGGAAACGGTCTTTATTTTTCTGCAGTTCGCCTCGCAGTGCTAAGAGGGTGACTCAGGAGAAAGGGGGGTGCCCGGCACTGAACCCGGTGCAGTGGCGCGCATTACACAGTGGGTGTAAATGTCTTGTTGATTCGTTGTCTAGTTTCGGTGTGGACACTCGAGCCTCTCCTGTAAAACCTGCGGGGCTTACCAGCGGTTATAAGAATGCATTCGCTGCAGACCTCGGCGAAGCGAAGGAAGAGAGTCCCACGTGGGGTGCGGAATGTAGCTCAAAGGCAAGACGTGAACACCGGTACAGCGTCTCGGACGCGCTCATTGTCCTGGGGTGCGCGCAATACGCTGGTGAGCGTCTTCTAGAGATGTGTCGTGGGAGGTACAGCGCAACTGTGCGAGCGCTGTCCGAGGGGATCTGCCTCGGTGATATGGGTTATGCCGGCAACACGATGGCGCGTAACTGGGCGGGTTGCTCTCGCGGTGCGCCTAGTGATGTGGAGGTCGTGCGTTTGTTTCGCGTACTCAAGAGTCCTCAGGATGTATCATAAAACCCGCATCGTGTGACGAGAAGAGCTGGCGTACGGGCTTTCCAGCAGCTACAGGCTTTGCAGTACGCGCTTTCTGCGACGAAGCCTTCGAGATCGTGTCCACAATTTTTTTCGTGTTCGCAAGACAATCGAACTTGTACCGGGATCGATCTTTGTGAAGCCACAATGCCGCGATTGACAAAGCAGGAGTAAGGATTCGTGCCTTCGTGTGGAGGAGAAGGCACCTCGATTTCACATCTGTTTCGTCAGGCGCTTGCGGGCACAAGGGTTGCACGTCCCCATTCCTGCCGCATCACCCATAGCACCTGGTCATCTGTCTCACCCTCCAGGCCAGTAGGACTTGCACACAACTTTGCCACCAATCGCTTCACGTGTCATGAAGGGCTTATAATATGTCGCCAACAGCCGCTGTAGATGAGACGGCTGGAAGGACAACAGGTGGTGGTCCAACGTACATACTTTTTCGTTCACGACATCAGAGATGGGATAGTGCGCATCATCATTGCCTGAATGGCATCAAAGGGGCACGGCATAAGACTGGAGCACGTGCACTGAGTCTGTCAATCTTTGTTGCGCACATCACGTTGCTTGAGATAGTTATGTAATCACCGGACAGATATTGACCGTGTCCTTCGTACTTGAGACGGACGTGTGTTGGCAAGAGCCGTGACGGCAATTTTGCACATTCTGCGCAATGTGCGCGGAGCCGGCTGCCCCACAGACAAGGATCTCTCGCTCCTCGATCTTGCAAGGTCAAGCTGGTGCGCCTCATTCCATTCAAGGCTCAGGATTTTTGATAAAGTCGACACCGAATATCGGTCGAACAGGCGCCGCCCCTCGGGTACAGTCTCGAGTCAGGAAGATGCGCGGCGGTAATTTTTGGGTCGCTACCGTATCTCTTATGTCGCACAGAACGAGAAACATGCGCTCTCTTGCAACAGAAGTCCTTGGCGCACATATGAGCGTGCCCACAATGCAGAGAAGCGTTTATGGAAATATTGACGAGGTTCTTATACGCAACGCAGAGACTCGCTATGAGTGATGGAATTAGGGTTTTTCTGGTAGGCACAGGTAGCACCACAAATCGTTTGAAGAAGTGCAGTAGAAGGAGCCCCCGGAATAGATCGTTTTTGTTTGCATAGGAGGTGGAACCGGGGCCTAGAGACACAATAATCCAGAGGTGAGTTGCCTGTCAGAAGAGCACGCTCTCAGAGGACTGCTCAGGGAGACTGACTTGCACGACACGTTTTGGAGATGAATGGCTCCTGCACTTCTGCGATGGTTGGTGTGCGTGTGGTCAGGAGGAGACACTATATAGAGTACAGAAGCCCTGCCTACGTGATAAATTTTTTGCAGCGGCAACGGAGACTACGGAAGGTCGAGGGAGATAACGCTCGGACAAATGTTGAGGCCGTAGAACGAGAAGGTCGAGCTGGACAACGAACTGGAAAAGGAAGGCCTTGGTGGCTACAGCATTGTCGCTCCAGCTCATCAACGTACAATGGATAACATGAGCTGTAGAGTCTATGCATATAGTGAGCAGCGCCAACCCCTTTGCTTGCGGCTAAGGTCGCGCGGAAACCTGTTAGAAGACTAGTACCACAGGCGAAACCCGGACAGCCATCCTGCGCCTCTTCCGCCTGTCATCTTTGATTGCAGAGTTGAGTTTTTTGCGAGAGCAGCACGGTCCAAACAGTAGTGCACCTGCATCCGATGCCCAAGGCGCCTTTGGTATTGTGGGGGGCGGATGCTCTGTTGCCTCTCGTGTATGCAGCACAGGAGCAGAAAGCGATCCAGAAGTGATCCCTTCAGCTGCTCCGACTGTCTGAAACACCAAGTAGGAGCAGCGGTTTGCACGCGCTTGTGCAGATAAATTTTCTAAGAGACGAGGCGCACCTGAGCAGCGGAGGTCCACAGAGAGCTGCCACGCCGCCGTGGCCGTTTGACAGGTGCACGTTACAGCTGAGCTCCTCCATGCAGAGCGAAGAGAGTTCTGTACGAAGTGGTCGAAACAGCTGAGCTGTTCTGGATGCATTTCAAGCAATGAGCACATCCAGTTTAGTCTTGAGCCCTGTGTAACATGTGACACACGTAAGCGTAGAGCATTGCTGGCGTACAGCACGCAGTCAGTAAGCTAGCCCCTTCCTGTGAAGAGCGAGTAACGCATTTCGTCCAAGGGCCTTTGGTCCAGGACCGGCTTCCCGCCGTATGTCTCGTAGGTTACAGAAGTGCGCCGTCCCGGGATGGACAGCAGTTGCAGGGACCGTGGAGGTGCTCGATGAATTGAAACCTGATATACGATGAAACTGCCTCCAGGGACGTGGGAGGAAAAGGCGATGCCGGATCGTTGCTGCAGTTTATCTGATCATACCGGTCTTCTGAGTCACTCTCATTGCCGCTGCGGTCCCCGAACATGACGTCCACCACTCGGGAGACAAATGCTGGGACCCAGGCTAGTGTGTCGTCGACGGCAACTGTAGCGGAGAGGTGAGGCACGACACTCAGTAGCACTCCAGCAGATATCCGTACTCTGTTTGACTCTAGGAAATCAAGGATGCGCAGCCGCGTCCCCTGCATTGACGTCTTAGCCTCAATGGGATATGGTCTCACACGTGGTACGTTCAGTCAGACCTTCGGACCTCATCGGACACATGAGACCGCCGAAGCAGGATACCGAAAAGCTTCAAGGATATAGTACAGTCCTTCTTGATAGGGGCGGAGGCGGGCAGGTAAGCGGCGGGAAGGGTATTTCGTCGTGTGCGCATGGTCACTGATCCAGTCACAAGAAATTCTCGTATGTGTCCCAGTACGAGGAGGGGTTGGAAATGGAACGACAGTTGCTGTGAAACCTGATGCAGCGTTGCTCTGAAGCTCGCAAAGTAGGGTGGCTCTCTGAACCTCCACCCACAGGGATACGGGGCCGCACAGGACTTGGCGCAGCTGTTTAGACACGTCACCGTGTACATCGAACGAGATGTTGCATCCTGCAGCACTGAGGTCTGTGTGACCGATTCCTGCTCCCCATGTTACGCGCGGCAGCGTTGTCCTTATACGACAGGACTTACAGACTGTATATTGGATGAGGGGATATTGAGAGAAGAATTCTTCCTCCAGAATCCTTGGCAACCTGTTCTGGTCAATTTAAGAGCGCGGACGGGTAGCACCGACAGAGCATTGCGGAAGACCACAGTCTGATCGTTCAGATTCAAACAAGTAGGGTGGGTGCCGGAGGACGATGCAGCAAGGGCCGCACGGTACTCCTTTCCCTTTCTCAACTCAGGCTGCGTCAATGACAGCAAACGCCGACCTTAGTGCGAATGTATCCTCTGGTGCCCTCGCGAAAAATATAATGGGCAGCGCTATTATCAGGTCATTGGAGCCAATGTGCAGAACGGAGACCAGCGATGGAACTCCCTGCATGCGCGCGCTGACCCAGGACACAAGCGACAGCGCGGTGGGGGCCTGGCCACATCACATTCATCGCTATACACCGCTTTTTTGAACATTCCGTGTTCTTGCGGAACCTTGCCGGCAGGTTGGCGGTATATCAGGAACAGAGCGGATCTTAGTCGGAGAGTATTTGCACGCTGTGCGCTGTCTATGACACATGCAATTGTCAGGTTTTTCATGCATCATTGTTTGATGCAGCGACACCGATGTCTCGTGCTCTCTGTTGCACTGCTGGGGACGTGTTCGACACGGCTAGTGCTCTGTTGGCATGCGAAAATAATCGCAACGTATAAAGCGCAGCGCGAGGCGTAGGCGGCAGCATCTGTTCACATTTCCTTACTGGTGAGCCGGCTCTACCGTGAGAGGACTCCTCAGGCTAGAGCGTCCCCTTCCGCGGGTAAGGCGGCAGTACGGAGGCTTGTGCGCCTGAGGTGAGAGGAGGTAAGAGCGATGCTACCCAGTGGTTTCTCTCAGGGGGCGTGCGCATCAGATGTCGCTCGAACTGGGATCGCTGGCCGCCCCTACTATGGCTCACTGGTCATGTCACGCTGCATGCCACTGTGACTCCCCGCATCCGATATTGATCGACCGTAAAACAGTGGAGTACACGGTTTTGAGAGACGCTGTACTATCGAGAGCAGAAGCGACAACGGGCGTCCATCGGGGAGGTCGCGTCGCTCTGCTACAGTGTTAAGCCAAGCTAATATGCCTTGTTCGGTTCAGGCTCAGTCAGAGTGATGCGCCTCGTCCCGTTGAGGCCTCCGTGTCTTCAGGAGAATCGATACCTTACCTCGGTCATACAGGTGCCTTTGCGCTGTGTATTCTCAAGTCGGGATGTCGCGCGGCAGTTCTCTCTGGATCGCTGCCCTAGCGTTTGTCGCGCCCAGTATGAGACGTGCGCACCTTCCTTTGTTACCAAGGTCTCTGGCGCCCATGTGAGCGCGCCTGCATTACACAGAACGGTGGGCGGCCGGAGGAGGTATTAACACACAACACAGAGATTCTTATAACTGACAGCATTAGAGCATTCACTGGTGGGCATCGATGACACAACAACTTGTTTGAAAGTATCTCGGCATGGGGATAGCTTCCGGAATAGAGAATCACGCTGCCATCCGCGTAGCAGGCCGCCGTGGCCGTTTGACTGGTGCACGTTACAGCTGAGCTCCTCCATGCAGAGCGATGAGAAAAATGGACGCCGTGCTCGGAACAAATGAGCTGTGTTGGATGCATTTCATGCAGTGAAGCATCCAGTCTAGTCCTGAGTCCTGTGTAACATGTGACACACGTAAGCATAGAGCTTTGCTGGCGTACAGCACGCAATCAATAAACTAACCTCTTCCTGTGACGAGCGAGTAACGCATTTCGTCCACGTGCCTTTGGTCCAGGACCGGCCTCCCGCCGTATGTCTCTCTGAGTTACACAAGTGCGCCCCCCCGGGATTGACAGCAGTTGCAGGGACCCGTGGCGATGCTCGATGAATTGAAACCTGATATACGATGAAACTGCCTCCAGAAGCGTGGGAGGAAAAGGCGATGCCGGATCGTTGCTGCAGTTTATCTGATCATACCGGTCTTCTGAGTCACTCGCATTGCCGCTGCGGTCCCCGAACATGACGTCCACCACTCGGGAGACAAATGCTGGAACCCAGGCTAGTGTGTCGTCGACGGCAACTGTAGCGGAGAGGTGGGGCACGACACTCAGTAGCACTCCAGCAGATATCCGTACTCTGTTTGACTCTAGGAAATCAAGGATGCGCAGCCGCGTCCCCTGCATTGACGTCTTAGCCTCAATGGGATATGGTCTCACACGTGGTACGTTCAGTCAGACCTTCGGACCTCATCGGACACATGAGACCCGCCGAAGCAGGATACCGAAAAGCTTCAAGGATATAGTACAGTCCTTCTTGATAGGGGCGGAGGCGGGCAGGTAAAGCGGCGGGAAGGGTATTTCGTCGTGTGCGCATGGTCACTGATCCAGTCACAAGAAATTCTCGTATGTGTCCCAGTACGAGGAGGGGTTGGAAATGGAATTACAGTTGCTGTGAAACCTGATGCAGCGTTGCTATGGAGCTCGCAAAGTAGGGTGGCTCTCTGAACCTCCACCCACAGGGATACGGGGCCGCACAGGGACTTGGCGCAGCTGTTTAGACACGTCACCGTGTACATCGAACGAGATGTTGCATCCCTGCAGCACTGAGGTCTGTGTGACCGATTCCTGCTCCCCATGTACGCGCGGCAGCGTTGTCCTTATACGACAGGACTTACAGACTGTATATTGGATGAGGGGATATTGAGAGAAGAATTCTTCCTCCAGAATCCTTGGCAACCTGTTCTGGTCAATTTAAGAGCGCGGACGGGTAGCACCGACAGAGCATTGCGGAAGACCACAGTCTGATCGTTCAGATTCAAACAAGTAGGGTGGGTGCCGGAGGACGATGCAGCAAGGGCCCGCACGGTACTCCTTTCCCTTTCTCAACTCAGGCTGCGTCAATGACAGCAAACGCCGACCTTAGTGCGAACGTATCCTCTGGTGCCCTCGCGAAAAATATAATGGGCAGCGCTATTATCAGGTCATTGGAGCCAATGTGCAGAACGGAGACCAGCGATGGAACTCCCTGCATGCGCGCGCTGACCCAGGGACACAAGCGACAGCGCGGTGGGGGCCTGGCCACATCACATTCATCGCTATACACCGCTTTTTTGAACATTCCGTGTTCTTGCGGAACCTTGCCGGCAGGTTGGCGGTATATCAGGAACAGAGCGGATCTTAGTCGGAGAGTATTTGCACGCTGTGCGCTGTCTATGACACATGCAATTGTCAGGTTTTCATGCATCATTGTTTGATGCAGCGACACCGATGTCTCGTGCTCTCTGTTGCACTGCTGGGGGACGTGTTCGACACGGCTAGTGCTCTGTTGGCATGCGAAAATAATCGCAACGTATAAAGCGCAGCGCGAGGCGTAGGCGGCAGCATCTGTTCACATTTCCTTACTGGTGAGCCGGCTCTAACGTGAGAGGGACTCGTCAGGCTAGAGCGTCCCCTTCCGCGGGTAAGGCGGCAGTACGGAGGCTTGTGCGCCTGAGGTGAGAGGAGGTAAGAGCGATGCTACCCAGGGTTTCTCTCAGGGGGCGTGCGCATCAGATGTCGCTCGAACTGGGATCGCTGGCCGCCCCTACTATGGCTCACTGGTCATGTCACGCTGCATTCCACTGTGACTCCCCGCATCCGATATTGATCGACCGTAAAACAGTGGAGTACACGGTTTTGAGAGACGCTGTACTATCGAGAGCAGAAGCGACAACGGGCGTCCATCGGGGAGGTCGCGTTGCTCTGCTACAGTGTTAAGCCAAGATAATATGCCTTGTTCGGTTCAGGCTCAGTCAGAGTGATGCGCCTCGTCCGTTGAGGCCTCCGTGTCTTCACGAGAATCGATGCCTTACCTCGATCATACAGGTGCTTTTTGTCCTGTGTAGTCTCAAGTCGGGATGACGCGCGGCAGTTCTCTCTGGATCGCTGCCCTAGCGTTTGTCGCGCCCAGTATGAGACGTGCGCACCTTCCTTTGTTACCAAGGTCTCTGGCGCCCATGTGAGCGCGCCTGCATTACACAGAACGGTGGGCGCCGGAGGAGGTATTAACACACAACACAGAGATTCTTATAACTGACAGCATTAGGCATTCTCTGATGGGCATCGATGACACAACAACTTGTTTGAAAGTATCTCGGCATGGGGATAGTTTCCGGAATAGAGAATCACGCTGCTATCCGTGTAGCAGGCAGCGTTGGAAACGCGGAACTACATAGCCCCGCAGTGATGTTCCTGCCGAGGGAGTAGTCTGTCAGAGGCAGGCCCCGGTAGAGCGACTTGCACACAACTTCTTGCAGGTGAGCGGGTCCTACACTTGTGCGACGTTGGGAGTGGGTATGCGCAGATAGAGCATCTTTACAGCGTGCGGCAGCCCTGAGACTACTTTGTAAACGTCTTGCAGCCTAAAGGTTGACTAGGGGGAAGCCGAGGGAAATTGCTTTCGGGAAATTGTTAAGGCGGTAGAACGAAAAGTCACGCAGGAAAGGAACTGAGAAAAGCAAGCTTGGAATGCGACAGGCGTGGCCCGGGAGACATCAGCGTACAACGGAACAGCACCAGCCGTTAAGACCAGGGGTCTGACCAGCAGCGCCAACGCTTTTGCTTCCGGCAAACGACGGTCCGGCATCTGCTGAGGGACCACTACCACACGCAAAGCCTTCCCAACCAAGCTAACGACGCACCGGCACCTGTTAGGAGACCACTACCACAGGCAAAGATTTGCCCACCAAGCTAACGACGCGCCGGCACCAGCTGAGGAACCACTACCACAGGCGAAGCCTTGCCAACCGTGCTGCGACCCTTTCTGCTCTTCGCATTAGGATGCAGGGTTGAGTTTCTTACGAAGGCAGGACGCTCTTAACAGTGGCATAACTGCATCCGTTGCACAAGACGGCCGAGGTATCGTGGGGAACGGATGCTCTGTAGCCTCACGTGTGTGCAGCACAGGAGCAGAAAGCGATCCAGCACTGATCTTGTCGACTGCGCTCAATGTCTGAAAGACCAAACAGGAGCAGCGGCTCGCACGCGCTTGTGCAGATCAATTTTCTAATAGGCGAGGCGCACCTGAGCAGCGCAGGTCCACAGAGAGCTGTCACGCCGCCGTGGCCGTTTGACAGGTGCACGCTACAGCTGAGCTCCTCCATGCAGAGCGATGAGAAAAATGGACGCCGTGCTCGGAACAAATGAGCTGTGCTGGATGCATTTCAAGCAGTGAAGCATCCCGTCTAGTCCCTGAGTCCTGTGTAACATGTGACACACGTAAGCATAGAGCTTTGCTGGCGTACAGCACGCAATCAATAAACTAACCCCTTCCTGTGACGAGCGAGTAACGCATTTCGTCCACGGGCCTTGAGTCCAGAACCGGCCCACCTCCGTAGGTCTCGTAAATTACGCAAGTGCGCCCTCCCGGGATTGACAGCAGTTGCAGGGGACCGTGGCGATGCTCGATGAATTGAAACCTGATATACGATGAAACTGCCTCCAGAAGCGTGGGAGGCAAAGGCGGTGCCAGGATCGTTGCTGCAGTCTATCTGGTTCTACCGGCTTCTGGGTCACTCTCAATGCCGCTGTGGTGCCCGCACATGACATTCAGCCCTCGGGAGACAAATGCTGGGACCCAGGCTAGTGTGTCGTCGACAGCCGCTGCAGCGGAGAGGTGAGCCACGACACTCAGTAGCACCCCAGCAGACAGCCTTACTCAGTTTCACTCTAGGAAATCAAAGGTGCGCAGCCGCATCCCTGCGTTGACGTCTTAGCCTCAGTGGGATATGGTCTTGGAGCTGGTACGTGCAGTCAGGCCTTCGGACCTCATCGCACTCATAAGCCCGCCGAAGCCAGATATGGAGAAGCTTCAAAGGTATAATATAGTCCATCTTGATCGAGGCGGAGGCGTCCAGGGAAGCGGCGGGGAGGGTATTTCGTCGTGTGCGAATGGTCACTGACTCTTTCACAAGAAACTCTCATATGGGTCCCATTACGCGGAGCGGTTGGAAATGGAATGATAATTGCTGTGAATGCTGATGCAGCGTCGCTATGGAGCTCGCAAAGTAGGGTGGTTCTCTGAACCTCCACCCACAGGGATACGGGACCGCACAGGGACTTGGTGCAGCGGTTTAGACAGGTCACCGTGTACTTCGAACGCGATATTGCATCCCTGCAGCACTGAGGTCTGTGTGACCGACTCTTGATCCACATGTCCGTACAGCAGCGTTGTCCTTATACGACACAACGTACAAGCTGTATATTGGATGAGGGGGTATGGAGGGAAGAGTTCTTCCTCCAGAACCCTTGGCGACCTGTTCTGGTGAACTTAAGAGCTCGGGACGCGTTGCACCGACAGAGCATTACGGGAGACCACAGTCTGATGGTCCAGCTTCAAACATGTAGGATGGGTGTCGAAGAACGACAGACCACAGACTGCTTGTTGCAGAACATCACACGAAGGAGCCCCAAGGGCCGCGCGATACAACCTCCCCTTTCTAGACCCAGACTGCGTCAATGACAGCAAACACCGACTTCAGTGCGATCGTATCCTGTGCTGCCCTCGCGGACAATATCATGGACAGCGCTATTATCAGGTCACTGGAGCCTAGGTGCAGAACGGAGATCAACGACGGAACTTCCTGCGTGCGTGCACTGACCCAGGACACAAGCGAGAGCGCGGCGAGGGGCATCGCCACATCACATTCATCGCTGTGCACCGCATTCTCGGACATTCCGTGTTCTTGCGGAACCACGGCGGCTGGGCACGGCTAGTGCTCTGTTGGCATGCGAAAATAATCGCAACGTATAGAAGCGCAGCGCGAGGCGTAGGTGGCAGCATTTGTTCACATTTCCTTACTGGTGAGCCGGCTCTAACGTGAGAGGACTCGTCAGGCTAGAGCGTCCGCTTCCGCCGGTAAGGCGGCAGTACGGAGGCTTGTGTGCCTGAGGTGAGAGGAGGTAAGAGCGATGCTACCCAGGGTTTCTCTCAGGGGGCATGCGCATCAGATGTCGCTCGAGCTGGGATCGCTGGCCGCCCCTACTATGGCTCACTGGTCATGTCACGCTGCCTGCCGCTGTGACACCCCGCATCCAGGGTTCATCGAACGCAAAACGGTGGAGTACAGGGTTTTGAGAGACGCTGTACTATCGAGAGTAGAAGCGACAACGGGTGTCCATCGGGAAGGTCGCGTCGCTCTGCTACAGTGTTAAGCCAAGCTAATATGCCTTGTTCGGTTCAAGGCTCAGTCAGAGTGATGCGCCTCGTCCCGATCAGGCCTCAGTGTCTTCAGGAGAATCGATACCCCTACCTCGATCATACAGGTGCTTTTGTCCTGTGTAGTCTCAAGTCGGGATGACGCGCGGCAGTTCTCTCTGGATCGCTGCCCTAGCGTTTGTCGCGCCCATCATGGGACATGCGCACCTTCCTTTGTTACCGAGGTCTCTGGCGCCCATGTGAGCGCGCCTGAATTACACAGAACGGTGGGCGGCCGGAGGAGGTATTAACACACAACACAGAGATTCTTATAACTGACAGCATTAGGCATTCTCTGGTGGGCATCGATGACACAACAACTTGTTTGAAAGTATCTCGGCATGGGGATAGCTTCCGGAATAGAGAATCACGCTGTCATCCGTGTAGCAGGCAGCTTTGGAAACGCGGGACTACATGGCCCCGCAGTGAAGTTCCCGGTGAGAGAGCAATCTGTCAGAGGCAGGCCCCGGTAGAGCGACATGCACACAACTTCTTGCAGGTGAGTGACTCCTACACTTGTGCGACGTTGGGAGCGGGTATGCGCAGATGGAGCATCTCTACAGCGTGCGGAAACCCTGAGACTGCCTTACAAACGTCTTGCAGCCTAAAGGTTGACAAGAGGGAAGCCGAGGGAAATTGCCTCCGGGAAACTGTTAAGGCGGTAGAGTGAGAAGGTCACGCTGGAAAAGAACTGAGGAAAACAAGCTTGGAATGAGACAGGCTTGGCTCGGGAGACATCAGCCTACAACGGAACAGCACCAGCCGTTGAGCCCAGGGATTTTGCCAGCAGCGCCAACGCTTGTACTTCCGGCTTACGACGCACCGGCATCTGCTGAGGGACCATTACCACAGGCAGAGCCTTGCAAACCGAGCTAACGACGCACCGGCGCCTGCTGAGGGACCACTACCACAGGCAAGGCCTTCCCAATCGTGCGTCGACGTTCCTGCTTGTCATCTTATAATGCAGGGTTGAGTTTCTTACGAGAGCAGCACGATCCAAACAGTGGCGCAACTGAATCCGCTACCGAGGGCGCCCTTGATATTGTGGGGAACGGATGCTCTGTAGCCTCACGTGTATGCAGCACAGGAGCAGAAAGCGATCCAGCAGTGATCTTGTCGACTTCGCCGACTGTCTGAAGACTAAACAGGTGCAGCGGCTCGCACGCGCTTGTGCAGATAAATTTTCTAATAGGCGAGGCGCACCTGAGCAGCGGAGGTCCACAGAGAGCTGCCACGCCGCCGTGGCCGTTTGACAGGTGCACCCTACAGCTGAGCTCCTCCATGCAGAGCAACGAGAAACCTGGACCCCGTGCTCGAAACTGCTGAGCTGTTCTCGATGCATTTCAGGCAGTGAAGCATCCAGTCTAGTTCTGAGTCCTGTGTAACATGTGACACACGTAAACGTAGAGCATTGCTGGCGTACAGCTCGCAGTCAGTAAGCTAGCCCGTTCCTGTGACGAGCGAGTAACGCGTTTCGTCCACGAGACTTGAGCCCAGGAACGGCCTCCCGCCGTATGTCTCGTAAGTTACAGAGGTGGGCCGTCCAGGGATTGACAGCACTTGCATGGACCGGGCGGTGCTCGATGAATTGAAATCTGATATACGATGAAGCTGCCTCCAGAAGCGTGGGAGGCAAAGGTGATGCCGGATCGTTGCTGCAATTTGTCTGATTCTACCGGTCTCCTGAGTCACCCTAATTCCCACTGCGGTGCCGCACATGACATTCAGGCCCTCGGGAGACAAATGCTGGGACCCAGCTTAGTGTGTCGTCGACGGCCGCTGCAGCGGAAGAGGTGGGCCACGATACTCAGTGCACCCCAGCAGACAGCCTTACTCAGTTTCACTCTAGGAAATCAAAGGTGCGCAGGCGTCCCCCTGCGTTGACGTCTTAGCCTCAGTGGGATATGGTCTTAGAGCTGGTACGTGCAGTCAGGCCTTCGGACCTCATCGCACACATGAGCTCGCTGAAACAAGATAACGAAAAGCCTCAAGGACATAATATAGTCCTTCTTGATCGAGGCGGAGGCGTCCAGGTAAGCAGTGGGAAGGGTATTTCGTCGTGTGCGCATGGTCACTGATTCATTCACACGAAACTCTCGTATGTGTCCCGTTTCGCGGAGCGGTTGGAAATGGAATGATAATTGCTGTGAATGCTGATGCAGCGTCGCTGTGGAGCTCGAAAAGTAGGGTGGCTCTCTGAAACTCCCATCACAGGGATACAGGACCGCACAGGGACTTGGTGCAGCGGTTTAGACAGGTCACCGTGTACATCGAACGAGATGTTGCATCCCTGCAGCACTGAGGTCTGTGTGACCGACTCTTGATCCACATGTCCGTGCAGCAGCGTTTGTCCTTATACGTCACGACCTACAAACTGTATATTGGATGAGGGGAATGGAGGGAAGAGTTCTTCCTCCAGAACCCTTGGCGACCTGTTCTGGTGAATTTTGAGCGCGAACGGGTAGCATCGACAGATCATTACGGGAGACCAGAGTCTGATCGTTCAGCTTCAAGCATGTAGGGCGGATGCCGAAGCACGACAGACCACAGACCGCATGTTGCAGACCATCACACGAAGGAGCACCAAGGGCCGCGCGGTATGCCTTCCCCTTTCTCGACTCAGACTGCGTCAATGACAGCAAACGCCGACCTGAGTGCGAACGTATCCTCTGGTGCTCTCGCGAACAATATCCTTGGGCAGCGGCTATCATCAGGTCACTGGAGACTAGGAGCAGAACGGAGATCAACAACGGAACTCCCTGCGTGCGCGCGCTGACCCAGGACACAAGCGACAGCGCGGTGGGAATTTGGCCACATCACATTCATCGCTATACACCGCATTTTCGGACATTCCGTGTTCTTGCGGAACCTCGCCGGCTGGTGGGCTGTATATCAGGAACAGAGCGGAGCCTAGTCGGAGAGTATTTGCACGCTGTGGGCTGCCTAGGACACATGCAACTCTCAGGTTTTCAAGCATCATTATCAGATGCAGCGACATCGATGTCTCGTGCTCTCTGTTGCACTACCGGGGACGTGCCCGACACGGCTAGTGCTCTGTTGGGATGCTAAAATAATCGCAACGTATAGAAGCGCAGCGCGAGGCGTAGGCGGCTGCATTTGTTCACATTTCCTTACTGGTGAGCCGGCTCTAACGTGAGAGGACTCGTCAGACTAGAGCATCCGCTTCCGCGGGTAAGGCGGCAGTACGGAGGCTTGTGCACCTGAGGGGAGAGGAGGTAAGAGCGATGCTACCCAGGGTTTCTATCAGGGACACACATATCAGATGTCGCTCGAGCTGGGATCGCTGGCAGCCCCTACTAAGGCTCACTGGTCATGTCGCGCTGCCTGCCACTGTGACTCCCCGCATCCGAGGTTGATCGACCGTAAAACGGTGGAGTACACGGTATCGAGAAACACTGTACTATAGAGAGTAGAAGCGACAACGGGCGTCCATCGGGAAGGTCGCGTCGCTCTGCTACAGTGTTAAGCCAAGATAATATGCCTTGTTCGGTTCAGGCTCAGTCAGAGTGATGCGCCTCGTCCCGTTGAGGCCTCCGTGTCTTCACGAGAATCGATGCCTTACCTCGATCATACAGGTGCTTTTGTCCTGTGTAGTCTCAAGTCGGGATGACGCGCGGCAGTTCTCTCTGGATCGCTGCCCTAGCGTTTGTCGCGCCCATCATGGGACATGCGCACCTTCCTTTGTTACCAAGGTCTCTGGCGCCCTTGTGAGCGCGCCTGCATTACACAGAACGGTGGGCGGCCGGAGGAGGTATTAACACACAACACAGAGATTCTTATAACTGACGGCATTAGGCATTCTCTGGTGGGCATCGATGACTCAACAACTTGTTTGAAAGTATCTCGGCATGGGGATAGCTTCCGGAATAGAGAATCACGCTGTTATCCGTGTGGCAGGCAGCTTTGGAAACGCGGGACTACATAGCTCCGCACTGGAGTTCCTGCCGAGAGAGCAGTCTGTCAGAGGCAGGCCCCAGTAGAGCGACTTGCACACAACTTCTTGCAGGTGAGCGGGTCCTACACTTCTGCGACGTTGGGAGTGGGTATGCGCAGATAGAGCATCTTTACAGCGTGCGGCAGCCCTGAGACTACTTTGTAAACGTCTTGCAGCCTATAGGTTGACTAGGGGGAAGCCGAGGGAAATTGCTTTCGGGATATTGTTAAGGCGGTAGAACGAAAAGTCACGCAGGAAAGGAACTGAAAGAAGCAAGCTTGGAATGCCCGACAGCCAGGCGTGGCTCGGGAGACATCGGCGTCCAGCGGAACGGCACCAGCCGTTGGAATCAGGGATATGGCCAGCAGCGCCAAGGCTTTTGCTTCCGGCTGGGGACGCACAGATACCTGCTTAGGGACCACTGCCACAGGCAAAGCCTTGCCAACCGTGGTGCGATTTTTCTGCTTGTCACCTTAGGTGCAGAGTTGAGCCTCTTTCGGGGGCAGCACAGTCCAAACAGTGACGCAATTGCATTCGCTGTCCCAGGCGACCTTGGTAGCGTGGGGGGCAGATGCTCTGTAGCCTCACGTGTGTGCAGCACAGGAGCAGAAAGCGATCCAGCAGTGATCTTGTCGACTGCGCCGACTGTCTGAAAGACCAAACAGGATCAGCCATCCGCACGCGCTTGTGCAGGTCAATTTTCTAATAGGCGAAGCGCAGCTGAGCAGCGGAGGTCCACAGAGAGCTGCCACGCCGCCGTGGCCGTTTGACAGGTGCACGTTACAGCTGAGCTCGTCCATGCAGAACTGAGAGTTTTCTGGACGCCGTGCTCGAAACAACTGAGCTGTGCTGGATGCATTTCAAGCAGTGATGCATCCAATCTAGTCCTGAGTCCTGTGTACCATGTGACACACGTAAGCATAGAACATCGCTGGCGTACAGCACGCAGTCAATAAACTTACCCTTTCCTGTGACGGGCGAGTAACGCATTTCGTCCACGGGCCCTGAGTCCAGGACCGGCCCACCTCCGTATGTCTCGTAAGCTACACAAGTGCGCCCTCCTGGGATTGAGAGCAGCTGCAGGGAGCGTGGCGGTGCTCGATGAATTGAAATCTGATATACGAGGAAACTGCCTCCAGAAGCGTGGGAGGTAAAGGTGATGCCGGATCGCTGCTGCAATCTGTCTGATTCAACCGGTCTTTTGAGTCACCCTCATTCCCACTGCGGTCCCCGCACATGACATTCACCCCTCGGGAAACAGATGCCGGGATCCAGGCTAGTGTGTCGTCGACGACCGCTGCAGCGGAGAGGTGAGCCACGACACTCAGTAGCACCCCAGCAGACAGCCTTACTCAGTTTCACTCTAGGAAATCAATGGTGCGCAGCCGCATCCCCTGCGTTGACGTCTTAGCCTCAGTGTGATATGGTCTTGGAGCTGGTACGTGCAGTCAGGCCTTCGGACCTCATCGCACTCATAAGCCCTCTGAAGCAAGATATGGTAAAGTTTCAAAGATATAATATAGTCCTTCTCCAACGAGGCGGAGGCGGGCAGGTAAGTGGCGGGAAGGGTATTTCGTCGTGTGCGAATGGTCACTGACCCATTCACAAGAAACTCTCGTATGTGTCCCATTACGAGGAGCGGCTGGAAATGGAATGATAATTGCTGTGAATGCTGATGTAGCGTCGCTATGGTGCTCGCAAAGTAGGGTGGCTCCCTGAACCTCCACCCACAGGGATACGGGACCGCACCGGGACTTGGTGCGGCGGTTTAGACAGGTCACCGTGTACATCGAACGCGATATTGCACCCTTGCAGCACTGAGGTCTGTGTGACCGACTGTTGGTCCACATGTCCGTGCAGCAGCGTTGTCCTTATACGACACGACGTACCAGCTGTATATTGGATGAGGGGGTATGGAGGGAAGAGTTCTTCCTCCAGAACCCTTGGCGACCTGTTCTGGTGAATTTTGAGCGCGGACGGGTAGCACCGACAGAGCATTACGGGACACCAGAGTCTGATCGTTCGGCTTCAAACATGTAGGGTGGGTGACGAAGCACGACAGACAACAGACCGCATGTTGCAGACCATCACACGAAGGAGCACCAAGGGCCGCGCGGTACGCCTTCCCGTTTCCCGACTCAGACTGCGTCAATGACAGCAAGCGCCGACCTGAGTGCGAACGTATCCTCTGGTGCCCTCGCGAACAATGTCCTTGGGCAGTGCTATTATCAGGTCACTGGAGCCTAGGTGCAGAACGGAGATCAGCGACGGAACTTCCTGCGTGCGCGCGCTGACCCAGGACACAAGCGACAGCGCGGTGGGGGCCTGGCCACATCACATTCATCGCTATACACCGCTTTTTTGAACATTCCGTGTTCTTGCGGAACCTTGCCGGCTGGTTGGCGGTATATCAGGAACAGAGCGGAGCTCAGTCGGAGAGTATTTGCACGCTGTGCGCTGTCTATGACACATGCAATTGTCAGGTTTGCAAGCATCATTCTCTGATGCAGCGACACCGATGTCTCGTGCTCTCTGTTGCACCACTCGGGACGTGTTTGACACCGTGCAAAAATAACCGCAACCTATAGAAGCGCAGCGCGAGGCGAAGGCGGTAGCATTTGTTCACATTTCCTTACTGGTGAGCCGGCTCTACCGTGAGAGGACTCCTCAGGCTAGAGCGTCCGCTTCCGTGGGTAAGGCGGCAGTACGGAGACTTGTGCGCCTGAGGTGAGAGGAGGTAGGAGCGATGCTACCCAGGGTTTCTCTCAGGGGGCGTGCGCATCAAATGTCGCTCGAGCTGGGATCGGTGGCCGCCCCTACTATGGCTCACTAGTCATGTCACGCTGCGTGCCACTGTGACTCCCCGGATCCGAGGTTGATCGACCGTAAAACGGTGGAGTACACGGTTTTGAGAGACGCTGTACTATCGAGAGTAGAAGGGACAACGGGCATCGATCGGGAAGGTCGCGTCGCTCTGCTACAGTGTTAAGCCAAGCTAATATGCCTTGTTCGGTTCAGGCTCAGTCAGAGTGATGCGCCTCGTCCGGATCAGGCCTCAGTGTCTTCAGGAGAATCGATGCCTTACCTCGATCATACAGGTGCTTTTGTCCCGTGTAGTCTCAGGTCGGGATGACGCGCGGCAGTTTTCTCTGGACCGCTGCCCTAGCATTTGTCGCACCCAGCATGGGACATGCGCACCTTCCTTTGTTACCGAGGTCTCTGGCGCCCATGTGAGCTCGCCTGAATTACACAGAACGGTGGGCGGCCGGAGGAGGTATTAACACGCAACACAGAGATTCTTATAACTGACGGCATTAGGCATTCTCTGGTGGGCATCGATGACACAACAACTTGTTTGAAAGTATCTCGGCATGGGGATAGCTTCCGGAATAGAGAATCACGCTGTTATCCCTGTGGCAGGCAGCTTTGGAAACGCGGGACTACATAGCCCCGCAGTGAAGTTCCTGCCGAGGGAGTAGTCTGTCAGAGGCAGGCCCCGGTAGAGCGACTTGCACACAACTTCTTGCAGGTGAGTGGGTCCTACACTTGTGCGACGTTGGGAGCGGGTATGCGCAGATGAAGCATCTTTACAGCGTGCGGCAGCCCTGAGACTACCTTATAAACGTCTTGCAGCCTATAGGTTGACAAGGGGGAAGTCGAGGGAGATTACTTCCGGGAAATTGTTAAGGCGGTAGAACGAAAAGTCACGCAGGAAAGGAACTGAGAAAAGCAAGCTTGGAATGCGACAGGCGTGGCTCGGGAGACATCAGCGTACAACGGAACGGCACCAGCCGTTGGAATCAGGGATATGGCCAGCAGCGCCAAGGCTTTTGCTTCCAGCTGGGGACGCACAGATACCTGCTTAGGGACCACTGCCACAGGCAAAGCCTTGCCAACCGTGGTGCGATTTTTCTGCTTGTCATTTTAGGTGCAGAGTTGAGCCTCTTTCGGGGGCAGCACGGTCCAAACAGTGGTGCAATTGCATTCTGTGTCCCAGGCGACCTTGGTAGCGTGGGGGGCAGATGCTCTGTAGCCTCACGTGTGTGCAGCACAGGAGCAGAAAGCGATCCAGCAGTGATCTTGTCGACTGCGCCGACTGTCTGAAAGAACCAACAGGAGCAGCGGCTCGCACGCGCTTGCGCAGATCAATTTTCTAATAGGCGAGGCGCACCTGAGCAGCGCAGGTCCACAGAGAGCTGTCACGCCGCCGTGGCCGTTTGACTGGTGCACGCTACAGCTGAGCTCCTCCATGCAGAGCTAAGAGAAATCTGGGCGCCGTGCTGGAAACAACTGAGCTGTTCTGGATGGATTTCAAGCAGTGAAGCATATAGTCCAGTCCTGAGTCCTGTGTAACATGTGACACACGTAAGCATAGAGCTTTGCTGGCGTACAGCGCGCAGTCAATAAAATAGCCACTTCCTGTGACGAACGAGTAACGCATTTTGCTCACGGGCCTTGAGTCCAGGATCGGCCCACCTCCGTATGTCTTGTAAGTCACAGAAGTTCGCCGTCCAGGGATTGACAGCAGCTGCAGGGACCGGGGCGGTGCTCGATGAATTGAAACCTGATATACGAGGATACTGCCTTCGGAAGCGTGGGAGGTAAAGGTGATGCCGGATCGCTGCTGCAATCTGTCTGATTCTACCGGTCTTCGGGGTAGCCCTCATTCCCATTGCGGTGCCCGCACATGACATTCACCCCTCGGGAGACAGATGCCGGGATCCAGGCTAGTGTGTCGTCGACGGCCGCTGCAGCGGAGAGGTGGGCCACGACACCCAGTAGGTCTCCAACAGACAGCCTTACTCAGTTGCACTCTAGGAAATCAAAGGTGCGCAGCCGCATCCCCTGCGTTGACGTCTTAGCCTCAGTGGGATACGGTCTAGGCGGAGGCGGGCAGGTAAGCGGCGGGAAGGGTATTTCGTCGTGTGCGAATGGTCACTGACCCATTCACAAGAAACCCTCGCATGTATCCCATTAGGAGGGCGGTTGGAAATAGAATGGCGATTGCTGTGGATCCTGTTGCAGCGTCGCTATGGAGGTCGCATAGTAGGGTGGTTCCTTGAAACTCCACCCACAGGGATACAGGGGCGCACATGGACCTGGCGCAGCGGCTTAGACAGGACACCGTGTACATCGAACGCGATGTTGCATCCCTGCAGCACTGAGGTCTGTGTGGCCGACTCCTGATGCATATGTCCGTGCAGCAGCGTTGACCTTATACGACACGACCTACAAGCTGTATATTGGATGAGGGGGTACTGAGACAGGAGTTCTTCTTCCAGGACCCTTGGCGACCTGTTCTGGTGAACTTAAGAGCTCGGACGCGTTGCACCGACAGAGCATTACGGGAGACCACAGTCTGATGGTCCAGCTTCAAACATGTAGGATGGGTGTCGAAGAACGACAGACCACAGACTGCTTGTTGCAGAACATCACACGAAGGAGCCCCAAGGGCCGCGCGATACAACCTCCCCTTTCTAGACCCAGACTGCGTCAATGACAGCAAACACCGACTTCAGTGCGATCGTATCCTGTGCTGCCCTCGCGAACAATATCATGGACAGCGCTATTATCAGGTCACTGGAGCCTAGGTGCAGAACGGAGATCAACGACGGAACTTCCTGCGTGCGCGCACTGACCCAGGACACAAGCGACAGCGCGGTGGGGGCATCGCCGCATCACATTCATCGCTGTGCACCGAATTCTCGGACATTCCGTGTTCTTGCGGAACCTCGGCGGCTGGTCGGGGGTATATATCAGGGATAGAGCCGAGCTTATTGGGAGAGCCCTTGCACGCTGTGCGCTGTCTATGACACATGCAATTGTCAGGTTTTCAAGCATCATTCTCTGATGCAGCGACACCGATGTCTCGTGCTCTCTGTTGCACCACTGGGGACGTGCCCGACACGGCTAGTGCTCTGTTGGCATGCGAAAATAATCGCAACGTATAGAAGCGCAGCGCGAGGCGTAGGCGGCAGCATTTGTTCACATTTCCTTACTGGTGAGCAGGCTCTAACGTGAGAGGACTCGTCAGACTAGAGCGTCCGCTTCCGGGGGTAAGGCGGCAGTACGGAGGCTTGTGCGCCTGAGGTGAGAGGAGGTAAGAGCGATGCTACCCAGGGTTTCTCTCAGGGGGCATGCGCATCAGATGTCGCTCGAGCTGGGATCGCTGGCCGCCCCTACTATGGCTCACTGGCCATGTCACGCTGCCTGCCACTGTGACTCCCCGCATCCAGGGTTGATCGAACGCAAAACGGTGGAGTACACGGCTTTGAGAGACGCTGTACTATCGAGAGTAGAAGCGACAACGGGCGTCCATCGGGAAGGTCGCGTCGCTCTGCTACAGTGTTAAGCCAAGTTAATATGCCTTGTTCGGTTCAGGCTCAGTCAGAGTGATGCGCCTCGTCCCGTTGACCCCTCAGTGTCTTCACGAGAATCGATGCCTTACCTCGATCATACAGGTGCCTTTGCGCTGTGTATTCTCAAGTCGGGATGTCGCGCGGCAGTTCTCTCTGGATCGCTGCCCTAGCGTTTGTCGCGCCCATCATGGGACATGCGCACCTTCCTTTGTTACCAAGGTCTCTGGCGCCCATGTGAGCGCGCCTGAATTACACAGAACGGTGGGCGGCCGGAGGAGGTATTAACACACAACACAGAGATTCTTATAACTGACAGCATTAGGCATTCTCTGGTGGGCATCGATGACACAACAACTTGTTTGAAAGTATCTCGGCATGGGGATAGCTTCCGGAATAGAGAATCACGCTGTCATCCGTGTAGCAGGCAGCTTTGGAAACGCGGGACTACATGGCCCCGCAGTGAAGTTCCCGCTGAGAGAGCAATCTGTCAGAGGCAGGCCCCGGTAGAGCGACATGCACACAACTTCTTGCAGGTGAGTGGGTCCTACACTTGTGCGACGTTGGGAGCGGGTATGCGCAGATGGAGCATCTCTACAGCGTGCGGAAACCCTGAGACTGCCTTACAAACGTCTTGCAGCCTAAAGGTTGACAAGAGGGAAGCCGAGGGAAATTGCCTCCGGGAAACTGTTAAGGCGGTAGAATGAGAAGGTCACTCTGGAAAAGAATTGGGAAAAGCAAGCTTGGATTGCGACAGGCGTGGCTCGGGAGACATCAACGTACAACGGAACAGCACCAGCCGTTGAGCCAAGGGATTTTGCCAGCAGCGCCAACGCTTGTACTTCCGGCTTACGACGCACGAGCATCTGCTGAGGGACCATTACCACAGGCAAAGCCTTGCAAACCAAGCTAACGACGCACCGGCGCCTGCTGAAGGACCACTACCACAGGCAAGGCCTTCTCAACCGTGCCTCGACGTTCCTGCTTGTCATCTTATAATGCAGGGTTGAGTTTCTTACGAGAGCAGCACGGTCCAAACAGTGGTGCAATTGCATTCTGTGTCCCAGGCGACCTTGGTAGCGTGGGGGGCAGATGCTCTGTAGCCTCACGTGTGTGCAGCACAGGAGCAGAAAGCGATCCAGCAGTGATCTTGTCGACTGCGCCGACTGTCTGAAAGAACCAACAGGAGCAGCGGCTCGCACGCGCTTGCGCAGATCAATTTTCTAATAGGCGAGGCGCACCTGAGCAGCGCAGGTCCACAGAGAGCTGTCACGCCGCCGTGGCCGTTTGACTGGTGCACGCTACAGCTGAGCTCCTCCATGCAGAGCGATGAGAAAAATAGACGCCGTGCTCGAAACTGCTGAGCTGTTCTCGATGCATTTCAAGCAGTGAAGCATCCAGTCTAGTTCTGAGTCCTGTGTAACATGTGACACACGTAAACGTAGAGCATTGCTGGCGTACAGCTCGCAGTCAGTAAGCTAGCCCGTTCCTGTGACGAGCGAGTAACGCGTTTCGTCCACGAGACTTGAGCCCAGGAACGGCCTCCCGCCGTATGTCTCGTAAGTTACAGAGGTGGGCCGTCCAGGGATTGACAGCACTTGCATGGACCGGGGCGGTGCTCGATGAATTGAAATCTGATATACGATGAAGCTGCCTCCAGAAGCGTGGGAGGCAAAGGTGATGATGAATCGTTGCTGCAATTTGTCTGATTCTACCGGTCTCCTGAGTCACCCTAATTCCCACTGCGGTGCCCGCACATGACATTCAGCCCTCGGGAGACAAATGCTGGGACCCAGCTTGGTGTGTCGTCGACGGCCGCTGCAGCGGAGAGGTGGGCCACGATACTCAGTGGCACCCCAGCAGACAGCCTTACTCAGTTTCACTCTAGGAAATCAAAGGTGCGCAGGCGTCCCCCATGCGTTGACGTCTTAGCCTCAGTGGGATATGGTCTTAGAGCTGGTACGTGCAGTCAGGCCTTCGGGCCTCATCGCACACATGAGTCCGCCGAAGCAAAATACGGAAAAGCTTCAAAGACATAATATAGTCCTTCTCCAGCGAGGCGGAGGCGTCCAGGTAAGCAGTGGGAAGGGTATTTCGTCGTGTGCGCATGGTCACTGACCCATTCACAAGAAACTCTCGTATGTGTCCCGTTTCGCGGAGCGGTTGGAAATGGAATGATAATTGCTGTGAATGCTGATGCAGCGTCGCTGTGGAGCTCGAAAAGTAGGGTGGCTCTCTGAAACTCCCATCCACAGGGATACAGGACCGCACAGGGACTTGGTGCAGCGGTTTAGACAGGTCACCGTGTACATCGAACGAGATGTTGCATCCCTGCAGCACTGAGGTCTGTGTGACCGACTCTTGATCCACATGTCCGTGCAGCAGCGTTGTCCTTATACGACACGACCTACAAACTGTATATTGGATGAGGGGAATGGAGGGAAGAGTTCTTCCTCCAGAACCCTTGGCGACCTGTTCTGGTGAATTTTGAGCGCGAACGGGTAGCACCGACAGATCATTACGGGAGACCAGAGTCTGATCGTTCAGCTTCAAGCATGTAGGGCGGATGCCGAAGCACGACAGACCACAGACCGCATGTTGCAGACTACCACACGAAGGAGCACCAAGGGCCGCGCGGTATGCCTTCCCCTTTCTCGACTCAAACTGCGTCAATGACAGCAAACGCCGACCTGAGTGCGAACGTATCCTCTGGTGCTCTCGCGAACAATATCCTTGGGCAGCGCTATCATCAGGTCACTGGAGCCTAGGTGCAGAACGGAGATCAACAACGGAACTCCCTGCGTGCGCGCGCTGACCCAGGACACAAGCGACAGCGCGGTGGGGGCATCGCCACATCACATTCATCGCTGTGCACCGCGTTTTCGGACATTCCGTGTTCTTACGGAACCTCACCGGCTGGTCGGCGGTATATCAGGAACAGAACGGAGCTCAGTCGGAGAGTATTTGAACGCTGTGGGCTGCCTATGACACATGCAACTGTCAGGTTTTCAAGCATCATTATCTGATGCAGCGACACCGATGTCTCGTGCTCTCTATTGCACTACTGGGGACGTGCCCGAAACGGCTAGTGCTCTGTTGGGATGCTAAAATAATCGCAACGTATAGAAGCGCAGCGCGAGGCGTAGGCGGCAGCATTTGTTCACATTTCCTTACTGGTGAGCAGGCTCTAACGTGAGAGGACTCGTCAGACTAGAGCGTCCGCTTCCGGGGGTAAGGCGGCAGTACGGAGGCTTGTGCACCTGAGGGGAGAGGAGGTAAGAGCGATGCTACCCAGGGTTTCTATCAGGGACACACATATCAGATGTCGCTCGAGCTGGGATCGCTGGCAGCCCCTACTAAGGCTCACTGGTCATGTCGCGCTGCCTGCCACTGTGACTCCCCGCATCCGAGGTTGATCGACCGTAAAAACGGTGGAGTACACGGTATCGAGAAAAAAATGTACTATAGAGAGTAGAAGCGACAACGGGCGTCCATCGGGAAGGTCGCGTCGCTCTGCTACAGTGTTAAGCCAAGATAATATGCCTTGTTCGGTTCAGGCTCAGTCAGAGTGATGCGCCTCGTCCCGTTGAGGCCTGAGTGTCTTCACGAGAATCGATGCCTTACCTCGATCATACAGGTACCTTTGTCCTGTAGAGTCTCAAGTCGGGATGACGCGCGGCAGTTCTCTCTGGATCGCTGCCCTAGCGTTTGCCGCGCCCATCATGGGACATGCGCACCTTTCCTTGTTACCAAGGTCTCTGGCGCCCATGTGATCGCGCCTGAACTACACAGAACGGTGGGCGGCCGGAGGAGGTATTAACACGCAACACAGGGATTCTTATAACTGACGGCATTAGGCATTCTCTGGTGGGCATCGATGACACAACAACTTGTTTGAAAGTATCTCGGCATGGGGATAACTTCCGGAATAGAGAGTCACGCTGTTATCCGTGTAGCAGGCTGCGTTGGAAACGCGGGACTACATGGCCCCGCACTGGAGTTCCCGCCGAGAGAGCAGTCTGTCAGAGGCAGGCCCCGGTAGAGCGACATGCACACAACTTCTTGCAGGTGAGCGGGTCCTAGACTTATGCGACGTTAGTAGGAGGTATGCGCAGATAGAACACCTTTACAGCGTGCGGCAGCCCTGAGACTACCTTATAAACGTCTTGCAGCCTATACGTTGACAGGCGGGAAGCCGAGGAAGATTGCTTCCGGGAAACTGTTAAGGCGATAGAATGAGAAGGTCACGCTGGAAAAGAACTGAGAAATGCAAGCTTGGAATGAGACAGGC